>NC_083435.1:14941230-15106230 GCF_020745735.1 Hemiscyllium ocellatum
GCTCCCTCACTCTCCATCCCCCTCACTATCCCTCACTCTCCATCCCCCTCACTACCCCTCAATCTCCATCCCCCTCAGTACCCCTCACTCTCCATCCCCCTCACTACCCCTCACTCTCCATCCCCCTCACTACCCCTCACTCTCCATCCCCCTCACTATCCCTTACTCTCCATCCCCCTCACTACCCCTCAATCTCCATCCCCCTCACTACCCCTCACTCTCCACCCCCTCACTACCCCTCACTCTCCATCCCCCTCCTATTCCTCACTCTCCATCCCCCTCACTCTCCATCCCCCTCACTACCCCTCACTCTCCATCCCCCTCACTACCCCTCACTCTCCATCCCCCTCAGTACCCCTCACTCTCCATCCCCCTCACTACCCCTCACTCTCCATCCCCCTCACTACCCCTCACTGTCCATCCCCCTCACTATTCCTCACTCTCCATCCCCCTCACTACCCCTCACTCTCCATCCCCCTCAATATTCCTCACTCTCCATCCCCCTCACTACCCCTCACTCTCCATCCCCCTCACTATTCCTCACTCTCCATCCCCCACACTATCCCTCACTCTCCATCCCCCTCACTATCCCTCACTCTCCCTCACTCTCCATCCCCCTCACTATCCCTCACTCTCCATCCCCCTCACTCTCTATCCCCCTCACTCCCCATCCACCTCACTACCCCTCACTCTCCATCCCCCTCACTACCCCTCACTCTCCATCCCCCTCACTATCCCTCACTCTCCCTCACTCTCCATCCTCCTCACTATCCCTCACTCTCCATCCCCCTCACTACCCCTCACTCTCCATCCCCCTCACTATCCCTCACTCTCCCTCACTCTCCATCCCCCTCACTATCCCTCACTCTCCATCCCCCTCACTACCCCTCACTCTCCATTCCCCTCACTATCCCTCACTCTCCCTCACTCTCCATTCCCCTCACTACCCCTCACTCTCCATCCCCCTCACTATCCCTCACTCTCTATCTCCCTCACTCTCCATCCCCCTCACTACCCCTCACTCTCCATCCCCCTCACTATCCCTCACTCTCCCTCACTCTCCATCCCCCTCACTATCCCTCACTCTCCATCCCCCTCACTACCCCTCACTCTCCATCCCCTCACTACCCCTCACTCTCCATCCCCCTCACTATCCCTCACTCTCTATCCCCCTCACTCTCCATCCCCCTCACTACCCCTCACTCTCCATCCCCCTCACTACCCCTCACTCTCCATCCCCCTCACTATCCCTCACTCTCCCTCACTCTCCATCCCCTCACTATCCCTCACTCTCCATCCCCCTCACTACCGCTCACTCTCCATCCCCCTCACTACCCCTTACTCTCCATCCCCCTCACTACCCCTCACTCTCCATCCCCCTCACTACCCCTCACTGTCCATCCCCCTCACTATTCCTCACTCTCCATCCCCCTCACTCTCCATCCCCCTCACTACCCCTCACTCTCCATCCCCCTCACTACCCCTCACTCTCCATCCCCCTCAGTGCCCCTCACTCTCCATCCCCCTCACTACCCCTCACTCTCCATCCCCCTCACTCTCCATCCCCCTCACTATCCCTCACTCTCCATCCCCCTCACTCTCTATCCCCCTCACTCCCCATCCACCTCACTACCCCTCACTCTCCATCCCCCTCACTATCCCTCACTCTCCCTCACTCTCCATCCCCCTCACTATCCCTCACTCTCCATCCCCCTCACTACACCTTACTCTCCATCCCCCTCACTATCCCTCACTCTCCCTCACTCTCCATCCCCCTCACTATCCCTCACTCTCCATCCCCCTCACTACCCCTCACTCTCCATTCCCCTCACTACCCCTCACTCTCCACCCCCCTCACTATCCCTCACTCTCCCTCACTCTCCATCCCCCTCACTATCCCTCACTCTCCATCCCCCTCACTACCCCTCACTCTCCATTCCCCTCACTACCCCTCACTCTCCATCCCCCTCACTATCCCTCACTCTCTATCCCCCTCACTCTCCATCCCCCTCACTACCCCTCACTCTCCATCCCCCTCACTACCCCTCACTCTCCATCCCCCTCACTATCCCTCACTCTCCCTCACTCTCCATCCCCTCACTATCCCTCACTCTCCATCCCCCTCACTACCGCTCACTCTCCATCCCCCTCACTACCCCTCACTCTCCATCCCCCTCACTACCCCTCACTCTCCATCCCCCTCACTATCCCTCACTCTCCCTCACTCTCCATCCCCTCACTATCCCTCACTCTCCATCCCCCTCACTACCGCTCACTCTCCATCCCCCTCACTACCCCTCACTCTCCATCCCCCTCACTATCCCTCACTCTCCATCCCCCTCACTACCCCTCACTCACCATCCTGCAAATGTGTTGCTGGTCAAAGCACAGCAGGTCAGGCAGCATCTCAGGAATAGAGAATTCGACGTTTCGAGCATAAGCCATTACTTTTTACTCACTCACCATCCCCCTCACTACCCCTCACTCACCATCCCCCTCACTATCCCTCACTCACCATCCCCCTCACTATTCCTCACTCTCTATCCCCCTCACTCTCCATCCCCCCATTACCCCTCACTCTCCATCTCCCTCACTATTCCTCACTCTCTATCCCCCTCACTCTCCATCCCCCCATTACCCCTCACTCTCCATCTCCCTCACTACCCCTCACTCTCCACCCCCCTCACTACCCCTCACTCACCATCCCCCTCACTATTCCTCACTCTCTATCCCCCTCACTCTCCATCCCCCCATTACCCCTCACTCTCCATCTCCCTCACTACCCCTCACTCTCCACCCCCCTCACTTCCCCTCACTCTCCATCCCCCTCACTACCCCTCACCCTCCATCCCCCTCACTATGCCTCACTCTCCATCCCCCTCACTACCCCTCACTCTCCACCCCTCACTTCCCCTCACTCTCCATCCCCCTCACTATCCCTCACTCTCCATCCCCCTCACTACACCTCACTCACCATCCCCTCACTACCCCTCACTCTCCATCCCCCTCACTACCCCTCACTGCCCATCCCCCTCACTACCCCTCACTCTCTATCCCCCTCACTACCCCTCACTCACCATCCCCCTCACTACCCCTCACTCTCCATCCCCCTCACTACCCCTCACTGCCCATCCCCCTCACTACCCCTCACTCTCCATCCCCCTCACTACCCCTCACTCTCCATCCCCCTCACTCACCATCCCCCTCACTACCCCTCACTCTCCATCCCCCTCACTACTCCTCACTCTCCATCCCCCTCACTACCCCTCACTCTCCATCCCCCTCACTACCCCTCACTCTCCATCCCCCTCACTACCCCTCACTCTCCATCCCCCTCACTATCCCTCACTCTCCATCCCCCTCACTACCCCTCACTCTCCATCCCCCTCACTACCCCTCACTCTCCATCCCCCTCACTATCCCTCACTCTCCATCCCCCTCACTACCCCTCACTCTCCATCCCCCTCACTACCCCTCACTCTCCATCCCCCTCACTACTCCTCACTCTCCATCCCCCTCACTACCCCTCACTCTCCATCCCCCTCACTACCCCTCACTCTCCATCCCCCTCACTACCCCTCACCCTCCATCCCCCTCACTATGCCTCACTCTCCATCCCCCTCACTACCCCTCACTCTCCACCCCTCACTTCCCCTCACTCTCCATCCCCCTCACTATCCCTCACTCTCCATCCCCCTCACTACACCTCACTCACCATCCCCTCACTACCCCTCACTCTCCATCCCCCTCACTACCCCTCACTGCCCATCCCCCTCACTACCCCTCACTCTCTATCCCCCTCACTACCCCTCACTCACCATCCCCCTCACTACCCCTCACTCTCCATCCCCCTCACTACCCCTCACTGCCCATCCCCCTCACTACCCCTCATCTCCATCCCCCTCACTACCCCTCACTCTCCATCCCCCTCACTCACCATCCCCCTCACTACCCCTCACTCTCCATCCCCCTCACTACCCCTCACTCTCCATCCCCCTCACTACCCCTCACTCTCCATCCCCCTCACTACCCCTCACTCTCCATCCCCCTCACTATCCCTCACTCTCTATCCCCCTCACTCTCCATCCCCCTCACTACCCCTCACTCTCCATCCCCCTCACTACCCCCGAGAGAGTCTTGGTCATGAACTCGAACAAATAAACAGGAAAGCTGCACCCTGGGGTCGGGGGCAGGGGTCAGGGAACCAGGTGACGCTGGTGACAGGAAGGCGTAAACTCCTGAGAGAGAGAGAGAGGATTGACTGTAAAAACTCAGCAGGTCTGGCTGCATCAGTGGAGAGAAATCCCGGTTCGGTTCCGGTGAGCTTCTCACAGACCTGAGGAAGGACGAATCGCTCCGAAACGTTAGCTCTGCCTTCTCTCCACAGGCATCGCCAGACCTGCTGAGATTTTCCAGCCAATCCCGGCTTTTGTTTCTGATGTTCAGCAGTTCGTTCAGTTTCTGCTCTCCTCATTTGGGAATAACACCGCCATTTCTTTACCTAAGTCGAAAGGCCCACGCGAAAGGAAAATCTTAAACATAGCGCACAGCAGATTGCAGTTCTGCTCGGATGAGGGGAAAAGATTTGATTTGAAAAGATGAATGGTCTGGACGGTTAGAATGAACCAAACACTTCGCTGATGAGCTGCAGAGTCACCCACTGTCCACCCACTGACCCCTGACAACTCGATCTGCCGTCCAAATTCTATTCCAAGTGTGGATGCTGGAATTCCTAATAGAGTCACAGAGATGTACAGCATGGAAACAGACTCTTCAGTCCAACCCGTCCATGCCGACCAGATATCCCAACCCACCCAACCTGCCAGCACCCGGCCCATATCCCTCCAAACCCTTCCTATTCATATACCCATCCAAATGCCTCTTAAATGTTGCAATTGTACCAGCCTCCACCACTTCCTCTGGCAGCTCATTCCATACACGTACCATCCTCTGTGTGAAAAAGTTGCCCCGTAGGTCTCTTTTATATCTTTCCCCTCTCACCCTAAACCTATGCCCCTCTAGTTCTGGACTCCCTGACCCCAGAGAAAAGACTTTGTCTATTTATCCTATCTATGCCCCTCATGATTTTATAAACCTCTATAAGGTCACCCCTCAGCCTCTGACACTCAAGGGAAAACAGCCCCAGCCTGTTCAGCCTCTCCCTGTAGCTCAGATCCTCCAACCCTGGCAACATCCTTGTAAATCTTTTCTGAACCCTTTCAAGTTTCACAACATCTTTCCGATAGGAGGGAGACCAGGATTGCACGCAATATTCCAACAGTGGCCTGACTAAACACTGTCATATATGGGATACAAAGTGGGATAATAAGAATTTGCCAGAAAGTTTATGCAGATGTAGGACTAGTTATAAGTTTTCAGTTCGTGACAAGATTAAACAACTAGAAACAACTTTCTCAAAACCTATCCTTGGATTTGATTTGGAGGAGCCGGTGTTGGACTGGGGTGTACAAAGTTAAAAGTCCCACCACACCAGGTTTATTTGGAAGCACTAGCTTTGGGAACACTGCTCCTTTCAACTACCTGATGGGGGAGCGGCGTTCCCAAAGCAAGTGTGCTTCCAAATAAACCTGTTGGACTATAACCTGGTGTGGTGGGACTTTTAACTTTGTATCTTGGTTTGTATGCGTTAGCGTGTGAGTTTTTGTCTTTAACGTTTAACAGTGGGAAATGGGGTGAACGAGACTGAAGCGACTTTAAGTCTAAGAGCTGAAAGAAGTGTGGATGCTGAACAATCCACAGAAACAAAAGCAGACAGTGCCGGAGAGGGGGGTAAAACTCAGCAGGTCTGGCAGCGTCTGTGAGAGAAGGCAGAGTTAACGTTTTGTGTTTGGTCGACCCTTCCATGGAACCCCAGTACTCGCTCAAAGAGAGAACTATTGGGCCGTTATGGGGGAGAGCTTATGAGAGGAAGAAATGTCGAGTGTAGTGTGCTGACGGAAGGTTCTGGACTTGCCTTTGTGGGGAATGAGCCGCAGCTGGGGAAAAGCAAGGTTTCAGTTTGGAGAATTCTGCAAGACTGTTGGCTGGAGGTGGTGGTAAGAATGGGAGAAGATGGTTTAAATTAAAGTCAAATAAACCAAATTTAAACAAATTACCTCAAAGCAAAGAATTCAGTAATCCCTCCAGGCCAGAAGTATTTGATTTTTTAAAAAAAACGTATAAAACCCTGAAGAGGTTATTTAAAGCTGAGAAAGTTTAAGCTCAGTTATAGGAAAGGTCCAGGAAGAGGCTATCAGATTCTCCAAGGTAAAATTCAGCCTATAGAGATGACAGGGAAGAGGCTCTCTCTGGGGTGAATACTGTAAAAGGGTGTTTTTGGGTTCTCCATATGAATTCTTTGGGGATCGTTGCATTTCTTTAAATTGGTGCTGTCCATAAATAATTCTATTTTATCTTAATTTCTTTTGTGCAATGGACTTCTGTTTTATTCTTAAAGGCAGATCTGTCATATGGCATGCTCGTGTTTCAGTGAGAGACAACCTTATTAAAACTATTTAAAAAAACGATCCATCAAGTCAGTCTGGGATCTGACCCATCCAGTCATAACAACTCGTAACTATTCCTAACTAAGACCAATGGGATCCTCAGTTTTTTTCTGACATATGAGGCTTTGAAAATGAATCAGTGTTTGTGAGTCAATTTATTGAGCGTGATTTGATTACCTGTGGGGCAAACGAGCGGTGAAGTCAGCATGGAGGTGACTTTTCATAGAACATAGAATAACATTCCACCCACCCAGCACTCTCAGAACCCACCTCTGACATTTCCCCAAACCTTTCTCCAATTGCCTTAAAGTTAATCCCCCTCGTGATAGCCATTTCTGTCCGGGGGGGAGAAAAAAGAGTCTCTGGCTGTCCAGTCGATCTATGTCTCTCGTCATCCTGTACGAAGTCCCCTTTCATTCTTCTTCACCCCAACTAGTAAAACCCGAGCTCCCTCATCCAGGATTCAGGATCATCCGAATCTCCGCAGAGTCACACAGCACGGAGCAGACCCCTTTCGGTCCAACTCATCCACGTTTCCCAAACTAATCTAGTCCCCGTTTGCCTGCGGTTGGCTCATATCTCCTGGAACCTTTCCTCTTCATGTACCTGTCCAAATGACTTTTAAACATTGTAATTGTACCAGCCTCCACCACATCCTCTGGCAGCTCATTCCATACACGCACCACCCTCTGTGTGAAAACATTGCCCATTAGATCCTTTTTATATCTTTCCCCTCTCACCCTAACCCTCTAGTTCTGGACTCTCTGACCCCAGGGAAAAGACTTTGCCTATTTACCCTATCCATGCCCCTCATGATTTTGTAAACCTCTATAAGGTCACCCCTCAGCCTCCGATGCTCCGGGGAAAACAGCCCCAGCCTGTTCAGCCTCTCCCTGTAGCTCAAATCCTCCAACCATGGCAACATCCAATGGGCTGAGGAGTGGCAGATGGAATTTAATTCAGATAAATGTCGCATTTTGGGAAAGCAAATCAGAGCAGGACTTATATATTTAACGGTAAGGTCCTAGGGAGTGTTGCTGAACAAAGAGACCTTGGAGTGCAGGTTCATAGCTCCTTGAAAGTGGAGTCGCAGGTAGATAGGATAGTGAAGGCAGCGTTTGGTATGCTTTCCTTTATTGGTCAGAGTATTGAGTACAGGAGTTGGGAGGTCATGTTGCAGCTGTACAGGACATTGGTTAGGCCACTGTAGGAATATTGTGTGCAATTCTGGTCTCCTTCCTATCAGAAAGATGTTGTGAAACTTGAAAGGGTTCAGAAAAGATTTACAAGGATGTTGCCAGGGTTGGAGGATTTGAGCTACAGGGAGAGGCTGAACAGGCTGGGGCTGTTTTCCCTGGAGCGTTGGAGGCTGAGGGGTGACCTTATAGAAGTTTACAAAATTACGAGGGGCATGGATAGGGTAAATAGGCAAAGTCTTTTCCCTGGGGTGGGGGAGTCCAGAACTAGAGGGCATAGGTTTAGGGTGAGAGGGGAAAGATATAAAAGAGACCTAATGGGCAATGTTTTCACACAGAGGGTGGTGTGTGGGTGGAATGAGCTGCCAGAGGATGTGGTGGAGGCTGGTACAATTACAACATTTAAGAGGCATTTGGAAGGGTATATGAATAGGAAGGGTTTGGAGGGATATGGGCCGGGTGCTGGCAAGTGGGACTAGATTGGGTTGGGATATCTGGTCGGCATGGACGGGTTGGACCGAAGGGTCTGTTTCCATGCTGTACATCTCTATGACTCTGTGACTCTGCCTCTGATAGCTCGGAACGGTTAGTCTCGGCACAGCCAGCAGGTGGTGCCACTGCTCCACGTCTGGCTTCTCTCCCAGCCCAGGGTGTGGGAATTCTGCTCTGGGAACGCCAGGAATCCTCAGTTGTGTCTGAGCAGGGAGGCAGCACACCCTGTGTATCCCCGGCCCTGTGACAGGAGGAGGGGATTGGGCCAGGATGCTACTGAGGGCTGGGAGAGGGGTGTGTCCTCAGAGACAGCTCCTCTGCCCTCTCCCTACCCTGGCGGAGTGTTACCTGCAGGGACCGGGGTTACTCCCTGGATCGACTGGGGCCCCCAGAGCAGGGTCTCTCCCCTCCCCGTCTACCCGTCCCACACAAGCCCCCCACCAACCCCCAACTCTGGCTCCCCGACCCCAGACCCTTTGCCCCCACGGTGTTGTCAGCTGCAGGCAGGGTCTGAGACATGACCCCATCATGCCCACCTCCCCACCTCCGTCCCCCCTGCAGTCCAGATGGTGGGTAACGGTCCCCAGGGGTGGAAGGTGGGATGGGCCTGGCTCTGCAGAGGGGTCCACTGCTGGGGCTTATTGTCCAACCCCTCTCCGAGCTGAAGCTTCCTCCTCAGACTGGG
Source organism: Hemiscyllium ocellatum (assembly GCF_020745735.1). Classification (NCBI taxonomy): domain Eukaryota; kingdom Metazoa; phylum Chordata; class Chondrichthyes; order Orectolobiformes; family Hemiscylliidae; genus Hemiscyllium; species Hemiscyllium ocellatum. The sequence goes on from NC_083435.1 coordinate 14,950,110, forward strand.
GTTGGGGGGTGGGGAGGGTGATGCTGTGACTGGGAGACCACCCCCACCACAATCTCCCACTCTGCGTCCAGTCCCCAGAATGATCACTGAACATCAATTCACATGGATTCTCACACACACACACACACACACACACACACTCTTTCTAACTCACTCACACATCTGCATTCACACACTGTCATACACTCACTGTCTCTCTCACACTCACACACTCGCATACTGTCTCACACACATGCACACACTCACATATACACGCATTGAGACACACTCTCACGTGCACTCACACACACACGCATGCACACAAGCCTTCTCTCACACACACACACGCACGCTCTTGCACACTCACACTCTCACACACACATTCACACACATGCAGGCTCACACACACATATCCACACTGTCTCTCACACACACACGTGAACTCTCACGCACTCTCACATAGACACTGACACACACACACATACTGACACACACGCACTCTCACCACACACACATTCACTCACATGCAGTCTCACATACACAGACACACACTCACACACACATGCACACACTTGCATGCACGCACACAAACACACAGACACACACACACAGACACACACACACTCACACTCTCTCACACACACACTCACTCACTCACACACACACACACACAACACACTCACACACTCACACACACTCTCACTCACACACACATCTTTCTAACTCACACACACACACATCTGCATTCACACACATTGTCACACACACACAAACCTGCACTCTCTCACACACACACTCACACACACCCATACCCACACTCACTCTCTCTCATACACACACAAACCTCAATACTGTTGGTGACTGAATGACCTGAGCACTTTCCTGGAAACGCCAGGCTGACACACATCGAGAGGATTTCCAGACACTGGGTCAGTGTGTAACAGCTCACCGCTTGGAGAAATAGCAGGTCGCTGGAGAAACTCAGCAGCACCGGAGAGCGAGAGCGAGAGCAAGCACAGAGCCCTGTGTCATTCTGCTTTGGATCAGTGATGCTGGGGCCGTCCCTGGGGAGACATTGAGGGGAGGAGGGGAGGGGGAATGGGTGGTGAGTGGTGTGGGTTACAGGGACACACCATCCAAACCCTCACAAAAAGGACACTGAGACGCAGAGACCCAGCCCCCAGGAGCAGGAGACCCCACTGTTTCTGACGGGGCTGTTCCCCTCCATGAGGCTGGGTGGTGAGCGGGGTGGGAATGTCACCATGAGATCTCATCGTAACCCACCCATATCCCAGCAGGCAGTCACTCACACCCCAGCATCCATTCTCCCAACCCGGTGACAGAGATGATAAATAAATACATCCTGAGGGAGAGAGAGAGAGAGGTTAGCTACAGAGTAAAGCTCCCTCTATACATTCCCCCATTAAACACTCCCAGGACAGGGACAGCACGGGGTTAGATACAGAGTAAATCTCCCTCTACACTGTCCCCCATCAACCACTCCCAGGACAGGGACAGCACGGGGTTAGATACAGAGTAAATCTCCCTCTACACTGTCCCCCATCAAACACTCCCAGGATAGGGACAGCACAGAGTTAGATACAGCGTAAAGCTCCCTGTACACTGTCCCCCATCAAACACTCCCAGGATAGGGACAGCACAGAGTTAGATACAGCGTAAAGCTCCCTGTACACTGTCCCCCATCAAACACTCCCAGGATAGGGACAGCACAGAGTTAGATACAGCGTAAAGCTCCCTGTACACTGTCCCCCATCAAACACTCCCAGGATAGGGACAGCATGGCGTTAGATACAGAGTAAAGCTCCCTCTACACTGTCCCCCATCAAACACTCCCAGGATAGGGACAGCATGGCGTTAGATACAGAGTAAAGCTCCCTCTACACTGTCCCCCATCAAACACTCCCAGGACAGGGACAGCATTCATTACACACACAAATACAGACGCACAGTAGGGAAGCCTGGTCATGTTGAGTTGGCTGTCCCCCCTCTCTCTGGCCCACGTACGGAGTTTTCAATCTCGTTCCCCCTCCCCCCTTCACCTTCCTGCAGCCTTGCTCAGTGACCTCAGCCAACCCTCACCACACCCCACCCCCAGAGAAGGGGACTTTTGAAGAGGTGACAGGTGATTGATGAGGGAAGGGGTGTGGATGTCATATCATCTTGGTTTTTCGTCAGGTATTTGATCGGGTTCCCCATGGTCGGCCGATGGAGAAGGTGAAGTTGCGTGGGGGCCCAGGGTGTACCAGCTGGGTGGACAGGGAGCTAGCCGGGCAACACGAGACACAGAGAGTAACAGTGGAAGGAAGCTTCTCAAAATGGAGAACTGTGACCAGTGGGGTCCCACAGAGCTCCGTGCTGGGACCACTGTCTGTGATGGAGGAAGGTAGAGGCGGTCTGATTGGCAGATTTGACACTAAGATTGGTGGAGGAGCAGATAGTGAAGGGGCCTATCAGAGAATGCAGCAGAATGGAGACGGATTGGAGAGATGGGCAGAGAACCGGCAGATGGAGTTCAATCCCGGCAAATGGCAGGTGATGCATTTTGGAAGATGCAATTCCGGAGCGAACTGTGCGGTCAATGGGGAAGTCCCAGGGCAAAGTGGTGCACAGAGGGATCAGGGCGTTCAGCTCCGTTGTTCCCTGAAAGTGGCAAGGCAGGTCATTGGAACAGTCAAGAAAGCAGGTTTTCCTCCATCAGACACGGTGTTGGGTACAAGGGTTGGCAGGTCAGGTTCCAGTTGTATAGGTCTTTGGTTCGGTCACATTTGGAAGACTGCGTATAGCTCTGGTCACCAAAAGGACGTGGGTGCTTTGGAGAGGGTGCCGAGGAGGGTCACCTCGCTATGCACCAGGGTGCGAGCTATGAAGGGAGGTCGAGCAGATTACGACTATTTTCATTAGAAAGAGAAGAGGTTGAGGGGGGACACCTGACTGAGGCGAACAAAACCAGGAGGAGGTGTAGACAGAGTGGATAGCAAGAAGATTTTTCCCAGAGTGGGCGACTCAGTTACTGGGGGGTCATGAGTTCAAAGTGAGAGGGGAAAGGTTTAGGGGAGAAATGTGGAGCAAATTCTTTTCACAGAGAGGCTGGTGGGAGCCTGGAATGCAATGCCAGTAGGAGGTGGTAGAGGTGGGAGCGATAGCTTCATTTAAGGTGTATTAGACGGTGACATGAACAAACAGGGAGCAGAGGGATACCGATTCTTAGGAAATAGGCAACAGGTTTAGATAGAGGGTCTGGATCAGCACAGGCTTGGAGGGCCGAAGGGCCTGTTCCTGTGCTGTAATGTTCTTTCTTCGTTGTTCTCAGGACTAAGGTAGGGAATTTTGGATTTCTGATCCAAGTACTTCACACAGAGGGTGGTGGGTGTCTGGAACGCGTTGCCAGCAGGGGTGTTATAGGGAGGTATGGTAGATTCATTGAAGATGCGGTTGGACAGAGGCATGTGTAGGTGGGGAGCAGAGGGATACAGATGCTCAGGAATTGACCGACAGGTTTAGACAGTATATTTGGATCAGCACAGGCTTGGAGGGCCGAAGGGCCTGTTCCTGGGCTGTAAAGTTTCTATGGTTACCAGTGATGTAAACGGGATGGGTTGGGTAAAAGGCAGCGATGTATTCGATTGGTGTGACATATGGTGGACCAGGCTCAATGGGCTGAATGGTCTGCTGCTGTTCCAACCTGCCCTGCGATTTGACCTTTGGGGCGGCTCAGTGGTTAGCCCTGCTGCCTCCCAGCGCCAGGGACCTGGGTTCAATTCTAGCCTCGAGCAGACTGTCTGTGTGGAGTTTGCACATTCTGCCCCGTGTCTGTGTGGGTTTCCTCCCACAGTCACAAAGATGTGCAGGTTAAGGGTGAATTGGCCGTGCTAAGTTGCCCCATAGTGTTAACTGCATTAGTCAGAGGGAAATGGGACTGGGTGGGTTACTCTGAGGGTCGGTGTGGACGTGTTGGGCCGAAGGGCCTTTTTCCACACTGTAGGGAATCTAATCTAATCTAATCATGTCCTCGGTGATCTCTGGCCACGCTGAGGACAGACCTGCGGACATGTTCTGAGACATCCAACACTCAAAACGTTGGGTCTCAGGGTCTTTGGAGAAGCTTGTGGAATCTCCAGCAGGCAAACAGCTGAGCGGAACCTTGAATCTGGAACTGATCAAAGTTCTCCGATTGCTTGAAAACTCCCAGCTTTGATCTCCCAGTCTGCCTGGTGGCTGAGAGAGAGAGAATCCCTCCACCCAACGGACTGAGCCAGCAGTCCTCTTGCTCGCTGACTCAAAGCAGACGCGAAAACATGGCTGACTCACCATGTGACCTCCGAGTCACGTTCATTCCCCAAGATTCGAGCCCCTTGAGGTCTTCTGCAGTTTGAAGGACCTCTTTAAATCGTCTCGATTATTGGGTTTCCGGGAAGGAAATCAACGAGCGTTAATCTAGAATGTTCTTTTGCTCCCCCTTGACCTAAGGCCAGCTCCAATTCGCCGGGAGCGATCATGTGACTGCAGTGATTGTAACGAGGTCAGCTGACTGGTCCTCCCTCCCGGGCTATGGGTTCCCTGACTGGGGCTGTTAATCTGCTCCTATCTACTCTGCCCACTCCCATCCTCTTATACGCATCTGTCAGGTGCCCCCTCCTCCACCTTTTCTGTTCCAAAGAAGACTGCCCGAGCCCTGTCCCAGCCGGCGAATCTCCTCCCCGCCCCCTCCAACGCGCATGCGTCTGTCCGTTGATGTGGTGATGGAAACTGTGTGCAGTATGTGGCCTAACCTAAGTCCTGTACAGCTCCAACATGACCTCCCTGCTGCTGTGGGTTCGTGCTCTGACCTTCTAAGGGTGGAAGAGCTGACACCCTCTTGGATCATTCTATTCCCCTCTCCTCCATCAGGTCAACCCAACTCCCAGCGGCCCAGCGAGCAGCTCTCTGGAGCGGTGGGATCCTCCGTCCTGTTACCCAGATTCAGCAAAGTCGACTTTAAAAACATCCACTTGACGTGATTCCACTATCCCTGAGAGCTCTATCCAACTCTTTCTTAAATGAATCCAGAGACTGGGCCTCCACTGCCCTCTGGGGCAGAGCATTCCACACAGCCACCACTCTCTGGGTGAAGAAGTTTCTCCTCATCTCTGTCCTAAATGCTCTAGCCCGTATTTTTAAGCTGTGTCCTAGGTTCGGCACTCACCCATCAGTGGAACATGTTTCCTGCCTCCAGTGTGTCCAATCCTTTCATAATCTTATATGTCTCAATCAGGTCCCCTCTCAGTCTTCTAAACTCAAGGGTATACAAGCCCAGTCGCTCCAGTCTTTCAGTGTAAGGTAATCCCGCCATTCCAGGAATTGACCTCGTGAACCTACGCTGCACTCCCTCAATAGTCAGAATGTCTTTCCTCAAAGTTGGAGACCAGAACTGCACACAGTACTCCAGGTGTGGTCTCACCAGGGCCCTGTACAGCTGCAGAAGCACCTCTTTGCTTCTATACTCAATTTGTCTTGTTATGAAGGCCAGCGTACTATTAGCCTTCTTCACTACCTGCTGTACCTGCATGCTTGCCTTCATTGACTGGTGTACAAGAACACCCAGATCTCTCTGTGCTGTCCCTTTACCTAACTTGACTCCATTGAGGTAGTAATCTGCCTTCCTGTTCTTGCCACCAAAGTGGATAACCATACATTTATCCACATTAAACTGCATCTGCCATGCATCTGACCACTCACCTAACCTGTCCAGGTCACCCTGTAATCTCCTAACATCCTCATCACATTTCACCCTGCCACCCAGCTTTGTATCATCAGCAAATTTGCTAATGTTATTGCTGATACCATCTTCTATATCATTAACATATATTGTAAAAAGCTGCGGTCCTAGCACAGATCCCTGCGGTACCCCACTGGTCACTGCCTGCCATTCCGAAATGGAGCCGTTTATCACTACTCTTTGTTTCCTATCAGCCAACCAACTTTCAATCCAATCTAGTACTTTGCCCCCAATACCAAGCACCCTAAGTTTACTCACTAACCTCCTGTGTGGGCCTTTAACAAAAGCTTTCTGAAAGTCCAGGTACACTACATCTACTGGATCTCCCTCGTCCATCTTCAGAGTTACATCCTCAAAAAATTTCAGAAGATTAGTCAAGCATGATTTCCCCTTCATAAATCCATGCTGACTCTGTCCTATCCTGTTACTACTATCCAGATGTGTCGTAATTTCATCCTTTATAATAGACTCCAGCATCTTTCCCACCACTGAGGTCAGACTAACTGGTCTATAATTTCCTGCTTTCTCTCTCCCACCTTTCTTAAAAAGTGGTACAACATTAGCCACCCTCCAATTCTCTGGAACTGACCCCGAATCTATCAAACTCAGGAAAATAATCACCAACGCATCCACGATTTCTCAAGCCACGTCCTTCAGCACCCTGGGATGTAGACCATCAGGCCCCGGGGACTTATCAACATTCAGACCGAACAGTCTCTCCAACACCAAATCCTGGCAAATACAGATTCCCTTCAGTTCAGGTCCTTCAGCCACTGTTACCTCAGGGAGATTGCTTGTGTCTTCCCCAGTGAACACAGATCTGAAGTACCAATTCAATTTTTCTGCCATTTCTTTGTTCCCTGTAATATATTCCCCTGTTTCTGTCTTCAAGGGCCCAATTTTAGTCTTAACCATTTTTTTGCCTTTCACATACTTAAAAAAGCTTTTACTATCCTCCTTTATATTATTGGCCAGTTTACCTTCGTACATCATTTTTTCTCTGCGTATTTCCTTCTTAGTAATCCTCTGTTGTTCTTTAAAAGCTTCCCAGTCCTCTGTTTTCCCACTTATCTTTGCTATGTTATACTTTTCCTCTTTTAACTTTATATGTTTCTTAACTTCCCTCGTCAGCCACGGCTGCCCATGCCTCCTCCTGGGATCTTTCTTCCTTTTAGGAATGAACTGATGCTGCAACTTCTGCATTATACACAGAAATATCCGCCATTGTTCCTCCACGGTCATCCCTGCTAAGGTATTGCACCATTGAACTTTGGCCAGCTCCTCCCTCATAGCTCTATAGTTCCCTTTATTCAACAGAAGTACTGTCACTTCCGATTGTACCCTCTCCCTCTCAAATTGCAGATGGAAGCTTATTGTATTATGGTCACTACTTCCCAATGGCTCCTTCACTTCGAGGTCCCTGATCAATTCTGGTTCGTTACACAATACCAGATCCAGAACTGCCTTCTCCCTGGTCGGCTCCAGCACCAGCTGCTCTAAGAATCCATCTCTGAGGCACGATATATTAAACAGTTGTATGACACTTGATCTTTGACTATAAATTCTGTGTCCTGTCATATTGTCCCTTTCAGGTTTCACAACATCCTTCCTCTAGGAGAGAGACCAGAATTGCACCCAATATTCTAAAGGTGGCCTTCCTCAGAGAGAAAGGCTGTACAATTTATTTTCCCAATTCTTTTGGTGGTCATGTATACCTCCCAACACCATTGGTGTCTCCTGCCAAGATTTATCCCCACAAGGAGTCTTGAATAAACACGGGGACAGTGAGGACTGCAGATGCTGGAGATCAGAGATGAGAGTGTGGTGCTGGAAAAGCGCAGCAGGTCAGGCAGCATCCGAGGAGCAGGAAAATCGAAGTTTTGGACCGGAACCCTTCCATCGCGAATCTGACTGAAGGGCTCCGATCCGAAATGTCGATTTTTTTTCCTGCTCTTCGGATGCTGCCTGACCTGCTGCGCTTTTCCAGCATCACACTCTCACCTCAGGACAAAGGTTCCCTCCCCGGAGTAAAGACTTCTAATCTCGAACGACCCTGTGGAAGAAAATAAATTCTCCTCATTTCTGCCCTAAGAGGGAGACCGCTTGCTCTGAATTGATGTCCCCCCTATTTTGTTCGCCCCTTTCCCCCGAACAGGGCATCATTCCATCTTGTTGCCCTCAGGGTCTGACGTTGACTATCAGTCTCTACACAGTTGGTGGTTATAGGTCTGACCCGCTCCACATTTCGTCAAAAGTCGGGTCCTTTACTAGGGAATGGGTGAAGTGAACTTTTTCGCTTTCAGGGAAGGCTTGATGTCGTTCAGAATTGTTTGAGGAAGTGTACAAACCCATCACAAGCTCATTGGAGCTGTCATCTGGTCTGTTCAAGCTCCCAAAGATGTGCGGGTCAGGGTGGATTGGCCAGGCTAAATTGCCCGTGGTGTGAGGTGCATTAGTCAGAGGGTGATGGGTCTGGGTGGGTTGCTCTTCGGAGGGACGGTGTGGACTTGTTGGGCCGAAGGGCCTGTTTCCACACTGTAGGGAATGCAATCCAATCCCAGGAATACATGAAGGAGGTGGCACAGACTTTGATGAATGTGTTGTAGCTGCAGGAGAAAACCAGGCAGCTCAAGTATCGATTGAATGCTCTCCGGGTGAAGGTGCTTGAGCAGCTGGAAGGTGTGTGTGTTATTTGGCTTATTGTCTTGGTGATCACTGAAGCAAGTGCTGGTCAAACTCCTCTTCCATATCTTCACAGAGATACAGGAGGAAGCGCTTTAATGATGCCTCTCCCACTCTTGTTCATTAACTGTGATATAATGAGGTCCTCGTGCTCAGATTCATTCATTCGTTCATTCGTTCATTCATTCATTCGTTCATTCATTCGATCATCCATTTGTTCGTTCATCTGTTCGTTCATCCGTTCGTTCGTTCATTCATTTGTTCGTTCATTTATTCGTTCATTCATTCGTTCATTCATTCCCTCCCCGCAGTCGCACAGTCAGAGCCTTTCATCAGCAATAATTCGACCAACCTGGGCACCACCATCGCGCTGGACTGCCGGGTGAATGTGGGGATCCCGGATTCCCTCCTGTGGTGGAAAGACAGCACTGTGATAACGAATGGTGAACACTATCAGTTCCTGCGCGGTAACAGCACCCTGGTTATCACTGCGGCCAGGAAGTCTGACTGTGGCGACTACATTTGCACGGTGGAGAATGCTGTGAGCAGGAAGAACGTTTCACATCGGCTTCCTATTTATGGTGAGTCAAGCCTCCCAACTGACCATTTCTGACTTTCATCCCAATGGTCCCCTCACCCTTGCACTTTGCCTCAGTAATTCTCATTTGTGAATAATGTTCACCACCGCCGTTCAAACTACTCCCCAGCACTAGGGGTGGGGGAAGCAGCTTCTAATGTACACTGGCAGCATTGACCGACAACGCCATCTCCTCAGTGAGCATTGTGGGTATTGCTCGTATCGTCACTTGGCATTCCTGCTGGGAAATGGGCAGCTCTGGTGATGATTAATTGGACGCCTGTATTCTGTGTTGTAAGGGTGCAGACAGAGAAGGTAGGGAGTGATTACAGGCGTAAAAACTTTCACGTCGCTGTCAAAAGGAGCCCATGGCAACACGCGAGGAAAAGAAACCTTTTAATAGGCAAACGTAACCATCCTACAACATCAGGTTATAGTCCAACAGGTGTATTTGGACACACAAGCTTTCAGAGCGACGCTCCTTCATCAGGTAATAGGCAGCGATTGGTTAGAAACTTCAGTGAGCTGCCCGGCAGTGTGCCAGAGACAGATTCCATTGAGGCACTCCACCAAGGACTGGGTAATATTTAGGATTGGGCTGGAATAGACAAGATTACTTTGTGCTGTTTATAGATGTGCATCAATAACCATCTCCAATCATAGACAAGCTAGCCATCGCCTCTTGGTGATCAGTGAGCATTGCCATCACTGAGACTCCAGCCCTCACCATCGTGGTAGTTGCTATTGAGCTGAAGCTAACTTGGACTAGTCATATACAGTTACAAATCACACCACACCCGGTTATAGTCCAACAGGTTTAATTGGAAGCACTAGCTTTCAGAGCGACGCTCCTTCATCAGCTGTTTGTGGAGGTCACAAATGTAAGGCACGGAATTTATAGCAAACATTTACAGTGTGATGTGACTGAAATTGTACATTGACAAATACCTTGATTGTTTGTTAAGATTAGATTACTTAGATTACTTACTTAGATTACTTACAGTGTGGAAACAGGCCCTTCGGCCCAACCAGTCCACACCGACCCACCGAAGCGCAACCCACCCAGACCCATTCCCCTACATTTACCCCTTCACCTAACACTACGGGTAATTTAGCATGGCCAATTCTCTCATCTGCTGAATGACCATGATAGTTTCACTTCTTTCGTATGGAAATTGCAAAACTTTTTACAAGTTACATTCTCTGGTTAACTTTAACAACAGGTGTCAGCCCAGATAATGTAATGGGTGTTAGCCCCCCTGTGTTAGCTGTCTGTGCCATAATGTTTAGACTGATTCTAATCTTTAAAAGTGAGTTAACAGAGGCTTACATGAACTCATGCAGCTTTTGAGCAAAGTACAATGTAACTCTAAGTGTGTCTGTGTGTATGTGAGAGCATGTGTGTAGGAATATCTGTGTGTGTGTGTGTGTGTGTGTGTGTGTGTGTGTGTGTGTGTGTGTGTGTGTGTGTACAGTGCAATGGTGATCACCTGTAATGTGACATGAACCCAAGGTCCCGGTTGCGGCCCTCCCTATGGGTACCAAACTTAGCTATCAGCCTCTGCTCGGCCACTTTTCGCTGCTGCCTGTCCCGAAGTCCACCTTGGAGGATGGTCACCCGAAGGTCCGAGGCTGAATGATCTGGGCCATTGAAGTGTTCCCGAACTGGGAGGGAACCCTCCTGTCTGTTGATTGTTGTGCAGTGCCCATTCATCCGTTGCAGTAACCTCTGCTCGGTTTCCCCAATGTACCATGCCTCCGGGCATCCTTGCCTGCAACGTATAAGATAGACAACGTTGGCTGAGTCACATGAGTACCTGCCATGTACAAGGTGGGAGGTGTTCCCATGTGTAATGGTGGTATCTATGTCCACAATCTGACACGTCTTACAGCGGACAGGCAGCAGAGAAAAGTGGCTGAGCAGAGGCTGATAGCTAAGTTCGGTCCCCATAGGGAGGGCCTCAACCAGGACCTTGGGTTCATGTCACATTACAGGTGACCACCATTGCACTACACACACACAGATATTCCTACACACACACACACACACACACACACACACACACACACACACACACACACACACACACACACACACACACACACACACACACACACACACTCCTACATACACACATACTCCCATACTCACACATGCACCCTCTCATAGACTTAGACACTCTACACTCACACACACACACATATACACTCTCTCACACTCACAACCCCCCACTCCAGACAGACAGACACACATACACACTCACACATACACCCTCTTACAGACTTAGACCCCTTTAAACTCTCACACACACATACATAATCTCTCTCTCAGATACTCACAACTCCCCCACTCCAAACACACACACACAAACCCACATACACACATATGCAGATACGTTTGTGGGGTGAATTTGTACTGGCAGAGATACATTGTACATTGTTCAAAAACTGCATGAATTCATGTAAGACTCTGTCAACTTACTTTTTAGATTAGAATCAGCCTAAACATTATGGCACAGACAGATAACACAGGGGGCTAACACCTTCAACATATTATCTGACGAACGCGAATTGTTACAGTTAACCTGGGAATGTAACTTTAAAAGTAAGTTGTGTGATTAACATGTGAAACAAGTGAAACTATCATAGCGTTTGAACAGATGAAAGACTCAACAAACAAGGGATTTTTCAACGTATAATTACAGTTACATCACACTGTAAACTTTTGCGATAAATTCTGTGCCTTACAATTGTGTACTCCACCACCATCTGATGAAGGAGCGTCGCTGCGAAAGCTAGTGTCTCCAATTAAATCTGTTGGATGATAACCTGGTGTTGTGTGACTTTTAACTTTATCCACCCCAGCCCAACACCGGCATCTCCAACTCACTCCTGGTCATATAAAGGCAGTGTCTACAAGAGCAGGGCAGAAGCTAGGAAATCTGCAGCAAATAACTCCCTTCCTGACTCCCCAAAGCCTGTCCACCATTTCCAAGTCACAGCTCAGGGGTATGATGGAACATTCCTCACTTACCTGGATAAGTGCAGCTCCAACAACACTCGAGAAGCTCGACACCATCGAAAACAAAGCAGCCCCCACTTGATTGGCACCACATCCACAAGCGTCCCCTCCCTCCCCCCACCGACGCTCAGTAGCAGCACCTTCCAAATCCATGACTGCTTCCATCTCGAAGGACAAGGGCAACAGAGACTTGGGGAACACCACAATCTTCAACTTCCCCTCCGAGCCATTCTCCATCCTGACATGGAAATCTATCCGAGATTTAATCTTGGGGGGGGGGGTGAAGTGAGGATAAAGTAGAGCTGGGTGGCTGTTTTAGAATCCCTACGCTGTGGGAGCAGGCCATTCGGCCCATCGATCCACACCAAACATCCCGGAGAGCACCAGACCAGTCCCACACCCCTCTCGCTCAAAGCTTACCCATATGGCTGCACATCCCTGAACACTATGGGGCAATTCAGCATGGCCAATCCACCCTAACCTACACATCCCTGAACACTATGGGACAATTTAGCACGGCCAATCCACCCTCACCTACACATCCCTGAACACTATGGGGTAATTTAGCACGGCCAATCCACCCTAACCTACACATCCCTGAACACTATGGGACAATTTAGCATGGCCAATCCACCCTAACCTACACATCCCTGAACACTATGGGGCAATTTAGCACGGCCAATCCACCCTAACCTGCACATCCCTGAACACTATGGGACAATTTAGCACGGCCAATCCACCCTCACCTACACATCCCTGAACACTATGGGACAATTCAGCATGGCCAATCCACCCTAACCTACACATCCCTGAACACTATGGGACAATTCAGCATGGCCAATCCACCCTAACCTACACATCCCTGAACACTATGGGACAATTTAGCACGGCCAATCCACCCTAACCTACACATCCCTGAACACTATGGGACAATTTAGCATGGCCAATCCACCCTAACCTACACATCCCTGAACACTATACGACAATTTAGCACGGCCAATCCATCCTAACCTACACATCCCTGAACACTATGGGACAATTTAGCACGGCCAATCCACCCTAACCTACACATCCCTGAACACTATGGGACAATTTAGCATGGCCAATCCACCCTAACCTACACATCCCTGAACACTATACGACAATTTAGCACGGCCAATCCACCCTAACCTACACATCCCTGAACACTATGGGACAATTTAGCACGGCCATTCCACCCTAACCTACACATTCCTGAACACTATGGGACAATTTAGCACGGCCAACTCACCCTAACCTACACATCCCTGAACACTATGGGACAATTTAGCATGGCCAATCCACCCTAACCTACACATCCCTGAACACTATGGGACAATTTAGCATAGTCAATCCACCCTAACCTACACATCCCTGAACACTATGGGACAATTTAGCATGGCCAATCCACCCTAACCTACACATCCCTGAACACTATGGGACAATTTAGCATGGCCAATCCACCCTAACCTACACATCCCTGAACACTATGGGACAATTTAGCACAGCCAATCCACCGTAACCTACACATCCCTGAACACTGTGAGACAAATTAGAACGGCCAATCCACCCTAACCTACACTTCCACAACACTATGGGGCAATATAGCACGTCCAATCCGCACACACATGCACACTCACACACGCTCACACTCTCTCTCACACACACACACTCACACTCTCTCACATACGCGCACACACACACACACACACACACTCACACACTCACAAACTCACACACGCACACACTCTGAATGCGAGGACTTCAGCAGCCGATCAGCTGGAGGAAGCTACACCAAGCTGCTGCAGGTACAGGCGGATGGAGGGAGAGGGTCTGTGCTCAGATATGGGGCCAGTACTGGCCCTGGGCTGAGGTGGTGTAGGAAAAGACTCAACAACAAGTATTGTTCTGCAGCAGCAGGAAAGCCGGTCTACCAGGACAGAAAATATTTGTTAAAGTTATCATGAGAAAGGAAGTGTAAACAATGGGTCAGGCCACAGGAAGGAAGTCAGCAACATGAGGCAGGTCTTCGGGCTCCTGCACACTCACTGAGGACTCACTGAGAACTCGAGCAGCTCGACACTGTGATTGAGGGAACACATCGCTAGGGAGACACAGCACTGCAACACACACACTCACACTCACACTCACACAGACACACACACACACACACACACTGTCACACACTCTCACACACACTCTCACAAACACACTCTCACAAACACACATACACACACTCTCACACAACTCGCACACACACATTCACATACACACACACACTCTCACAGACACACACATATATACACACACACACTCACAAACACACTCTCACACACACTCACACACACACACACCCACTCACAGACACACACACTCAATCACAGACACACACACTCACGCACACACACACTCTCACAGACACACACACACATACACACACACTCTCATAGACATGCACACACACTCTCACGCACACACACATACGCTCACACACACACTCTTACACATACACACACACTCTCAGACACACACATACACCCACACACATTCGCACACACTCTCACACACACACTCACACTCTTACACATACACACACACGCACGCGCTCACACACACACTCTTACACACACACTCTCACACATTCACACACACACTCTCACACACACACACTCACACACTCTAACACACACACACTCACACACACACTCACTTACACACTCACTCACACACACACACTCACACACACACTCTCACACACTCACACACACCGACACACACACCCACGCTCACACACACAATTATACACACACACTCACACACACACACTCTCACACACACAGACACACACACACACACTCTTTCGCACACACAGTCACACTCACACTCACAGACACACACACACACAGGCACACACACAGTCACACTCACACACAGGCACACTCACACACACAGTCACAGTCACACCCACACTCACACACTCTCTCACACACACACACAGTCTCTCACACACACTCACACACTCTCTCACACACACACAGTCTCTCACACACACTCACACACACAGTCTGCTCCAGCACCTTCTGGAGTCTTAATGGTGCCATTCTGAATGACTAATCATTGCTTAGGTCTGTGCGCCTACGATTGTGAGGGACTCCCAGTAAGTCCGCTCACGCCCACCCACCCTTTCCCTCACACGATCGTCCATCGCTTGTTCTGTTTCTCACAATCTCCATTGATCTCCCAGCACCCCTCACCATTTCCAATGAGTCAGTTCCAGATGTGGGTGCCCCCTGATGTATCCTCTGAATGCTCAAGTCCAGCTTTGTGGTCTCTGGCTAATTAGGAATTTTCTAGTGGCGCGCATAAGGACACCATGAGCAGGTGTAGGCCATTCGGCCCCGTTGAGCCTGCTCGGCCATTCAATAAGACCATGGCTGATCTTTTCATGGCCTCAGCTCCTTTCCCTGCCTGCTCACCCTAACCCTTAATCCCTTCGCTGTTCAAAAACCTATCTTTGCCTTAAAAACATGCAGCGAGACGGCCTCAGCTGCCCTCACTGGGCAGGGCCTACCACAGGTTCACAACCCTCTGGGTGAAGAGCTTCCTCCTCAGCTCAGTCCTCAACCTGCTCTCCCTGAATTGAGTCGAATTTATTGTCATGTGCAGCGAGGCCCAGTGAAAGGCTGTGCCTTGTGAGCAGTACAGGCCGCTCACAGAGTTAAGTAGCACAGATAAGTAAATAATAGGTAAACAGTGGCTAAAACAAAAACACAGGGACAGGTGAATGTTAAGAGTTTGTGAGTCCATTCAGTATTCTAACAACAGGAGGGTAGAAACTGTTTCGAAACCAGCTGGTGTGTGTGTTCAGGCTTCTGTACCTTCTCCCCCGATGGGAGAGGTTGTAGAAAAACATTGCCAGGGTGGGATGGATCTTTGAGAATGCTGGCGGCCTTTCCCTGACAGTGGGGCCTGGGAGATGGATTCTGTAGATGGGAGGTTGGCCTTTGTGATTGTCCGGGCCGAGTTCCCCACTCTCTGTAACCGTCTCCGATCTTGAATGGTACAGTTGCCATACCAGGTGGTGATACATCCAGACAGAATGCTCTCGATGGTGCACCTATAAAAGTTAGCAAGAGTAGTCACCCTTATTTTGAGGCTATGTCTCCTGGTTTTAGTCTCCCCCACCCAGTGCAAAACAACCTCACTGCTTCGATCTCATCCATTCCCTCTATGAATATATGTTTCTACAAGGTCCCTCCTCATTCTTCTCCATTCCAGTGAGTACAGACCCAGTCTACTCAGTCTCTCCTCACAAGCCAACCCCCTCCACTCCGGATTCAACCCAGTGTACCCCCTCCAATACGTCCCTTCGCAAGTATGGAGACCGAAACACTTTGTTCTTACGTTGGCACGATCCTGGCTGGTCTTTGACCCAGAATCCACCTTCTTCCTTGCTGCCCCACTAACATTAGGAACGCAGCAAGAGGGGGAGGCCATTCAGCCCCTTGAGCCTGTTCCGTCAATCAATGGGAACCCTGGCTGATTTGCGGCCCGACTCCATATCTTTGGCCATTGGCCCATGTCCTTTAATACCTTTGCTTAACCTAACAACGACAACAAGAAAGTCTATCTCCGACTGAAAATGCTCAATCTCAGAAGCCCCTAACGTGGAATGAAAATCTATTGATTTCGGCCCTCAGCATTGCTCTGTGAGTGAACAGCTGCAGTCGTGTAGGATGCGGCATTCCACAGAGTCAGAGCCCTCGACGTGAAAACGTTTCTCCTCCCGCCATTCCTGAGTGACTGATCCCTTGTCCGGTGGGGGGGTGGGTGACAATACCATGGAACTGCGAGGCGTGTTTTGTCCAGTGGTGTTTATAAACGAAGGGAGGTTGAGACAGTGGTCCTGAGCAGTCTGCTCAAAGCCAATAAGGTGAACAGCCTGCGATGTCTTGGGACGTTGTTCTAAAAGTTGGAACAATAGAAGCAGCCCGAATGGGTGGGGTCAAGCTCTCGCAGAACCAGGATGTTTAGTTTCAGTTCTCAGCAGCTGCTGAAGGGAAATGTGGAAGCTCTTATTCCTTTCCCTCTCTCTCTCTCTCTCTGTTACAGCTAAAACCTGATGCTCTCTTTCTGTTGCTAGGATTGCACGTGAGACAATCTAACTTACTGAATTGGCCTTTCCCGAGGGTGCGTTTCTGGGATGTTATTGTATCAGAACTGTTAGCTAGTTGTAGTTAGCACACGTATTATTTTGTTAAGCACTCGATCGAGTTACAGTTAAGCCAATTCTCCTCTTTTATTTTTATTCTGTCTGTATTTTAACTGTACTATGAAAATAAACCGTGTTTCCCTGAGTAGTTGGACCAATCGAATTGCAGCTTACAACCCCTTACATCCACCTTGAAAATAAGAAAATATGAGGGTCTGGGCTGCCTTCTTCATGTGTTTTGAAGGGGTTTGCTCTAGTCTTGAACAGGAGACTGGAATGCTGAGTTCTCAAAGTGAAATTAAAGATTTTGCCCTTTGTTCTGGATTTCTTTGCCTCTCTCAGTGTTCCTGTTTTCACACTATCACATTTCCCTGTCACTTTAAAGATCTCGAATGAATCTGAATCAAATTCAATCATCCGCACTTCACAACACCGACCAACTTTAAAGCAGACTAAGGGCTTAACTCTTTCAGCCCTGGTTTAATTTCAGGCAAATCACTCTCTGGTCTAGTCTCTCTTTTCCCCGCTCGGATTGCAAGTGTATCCTACTGAATGTTGTTCACCAAAACTGATTTAAACTTTCTCGGAATTGCGTGGTCAGATGCATGAATCCCCGAAAACGAGTGAACAGTTTGATTAGGTTACTTACAGTGTGGAAACAGGCCCAACAAGTCCACACCGATCCTCTGAAGAGCAACCCACCCAGACCCATACCCCTACACCTAACAGTACGGGTAATTTAGCGTGGCCAATTCACCCCTAACCTGCACATCTTTGGACTGTGGGAGGAATCCCACGCAGACACGGGGAGAATGTGCAAACTCCACACAGACAGTTGCTTGAGGAGGGAGTTGAACCCGGGTCTCTGGCACTGTGAGGCAGCAGTGCTAACCACCGTGCCACCCCTAAGAAGGAAGGCAAATAGAATTTGGCCATTTTCTGAAGGAGTAGAGCAGAAGCGTAAGGAAGTGTTGCTACCAATGTCGGAGGCATTACTGAGTCTGCACTTGGAGTATTGTATGCGGTTTGGATCCCCTGACTTGCCGAGAGGTGCAGTTGTATTGGACGCAGCTCAAAGAAGGTCCACCCAATTCATTCCAGAGCAGAAAGGCTTGTTTTAATGAGGAGAGGTTGAACAGTTTCGGTCTGCGTTCACTCGAGTTCAGATCTTAATTGAGGTATCGAAGATGCTGAAGGGGCTTGACAATGTAGATGTAAAGCAGTGGGGGGCAATCGAGAACGAGAGCTCACAGCTTTCGGAGAAGGGAGCAGCAGATTTCGAACAGAGATAGAACATAGAACATTGAACATAGAACAGTACAGCACAGAACAGGCCCTTCGGCCCACGATGTTGTGCCGAACATCTATCCTAGATTAAGCACCCATCCATGTACCTATCCAATTGTCGCTTAAAGGTCGTCAATGATTCTGACTCTACCACTGCCACGGGCAGCGCATTCCATGCCCCCACCACTCTCTGGGTAAAGAACCCACCCCTGACATCTCCCCTATACCTTCCACCCTTCACCTTAAATTTATGTCCCCTTGTAACACTCTGTAGTACCCGGGGAAAAAGTTTCTGACTGCCTACTCTATCTATTCCGCTGATCATCTTATAAACCTCTATCAAGTCACCCCTCATCCTTCGCCGTTCCAACGAGAAAAGGCCGAGAACTCTCAACCTGTCCTCGTACGACCTATTCTCCATTCCAGGCAACATCCTGGTAAATCTTCTCTGCACCCTCTCCAAAGCTTCCACATCTTTCCTAAAGTGAGGCGACCAGAACTGCACACAGTACTCCAAATGTGGCCTAACCAGATGAGGAGGAGTTGTTTGCCTCAAAGACTCACAAATCTGCAGGGGATTCAGTTTCCCGGGAGTGCGGTGGATGTTGGGACATTGAGTAACTTTCAAGAGGGGATAGACAGATATTTAGTGAGCCTTGGTTTTTAGGGTCATGGGGAGAGAGGGCAGGAATTGAGGCTAAGATGAGGTCAGCCACAGTTGTAGGGAATGGTGGAGGGGCTGAGTGGCCTCCTCCTGTTCCCGGTTCCCGTGTTCCTACTCACAAGGCTCACCGACGTTTGAATGGAAAAGTTAGGAATAACGTTTAGCTCCGAGTATTAAGCCCAAACAGCAGGAACAGCACTGGCTGTGCCCCAGACCTCAAACAGAGCTATTATAGTCATAGTGTCTTAGAGATGTACAGCACAGAAACAGACCCTTCGGTCCAACCCGTCCATGCTGACCGGATATCCCAACCCAATCTAGTCCCACCTGCCAGCACCCGGCCCATATCCCTCCAAACCCTTCCTATTCATATACCCATCCAAATGCCTCTTAAATGCTGTAATTGTACCAGCCTCCACCACATCCTCTGGTAGCTCATTCCATACACGTACCACCCTCTGTGTGAAAAAGTTGCCCCTTAGGTCCCTTTTATATCTCTTCCCTCTCACCCTAAACCTATGCCCTCTAGTTCTGGACTCCCCCACCCCAGGGAAAAGACCTTGTTTATTTACTCTATCCCTGCCCCCTCATGATTTTATAAACCTCTGTGAACTGTTGTTTGCGGTAGTCATTATTCCTTGCTACGGTCCTCTGAGTCGAGAGAGTGGTGCTGGAAAAGCACCGTCGGTCAGGCAGCATCCGAGGAGCAGGAGAGTCGACGTTTCAAGCATAAGCCCTTCCTCAGGAATATCTGGGCATTCCCAGTGAGGAGCTTATTCTCCTGCTCCTCGGATGCTGCCTGACCGACTGCGCTTTTCCAGCACGGTGCTCTTCGCCTCTCCCAGGAGCGGTATCGTTCTTAATTGCCTCCAACGGTTTGAGGGTAATAAACTTGGAAGGGGATAGGGGCAGGACGATAGGAAGAGATGGGAGTGTGCAGGAGGGGGCCGGCATGGAGCAGACAGGGCGAATGGCCTCCCTCCGCGCTCTGAGTCAGACCGCTGAGCAATCCTTCCGAGACCGGTGGTGGGGAGGGGGTGGGCAGAAATCCTCTCACAGCAAGTTCACTCGTGTATCCCGGTACAGAGAGGGTTAACCCGGCCTGAGCGTTCCCGAGGGAGGGTTGGCAGTGCCGTTCGGCAGCAGGAATCTGGGAATGCTAGCCGGATCCTGATTGCCGCGGGGGTCTCTCTCCTGCACACGTCAAGTACCCGGGCGGTTCCCCGTGACCTGCGCTTCCCCCTCTCCCCCCCACCCCCCCAAGGCTGGGATCATGGTCAGGCCGTGGGACCATATGGGAATGGGAACCCGAACAAGCTCGGAGGATTGGGAGGGAGTTCCGGGGAAAAGGAACACCCAGGCAGCACCTCCTGTTCTGACAAGTCGTTGTTGAGGAGCAGGGCAAAAAGAAGGGGGGAGGGGGAACACATCCAATCCTTGCCCATTGCCCCCCCCCCATCACAGATGACCTTTGACCTCCCATCCCACCTGCCGGCCACTTGGTTGACAAAGTTATTGCCAGGATTGGAGGATCTGAGCTACAGGGAGAGGCTGGACAGGCTGGGGCTGTTTTCCCTGGAGCGTCGGAGGCTGAGGGGTGACCTGATAGAGGTTTACAAAATTATGAGGGACATGGATAGGATAGATAGGCAAAGTCTTTTCCCTGGGCTGGGGGAGTCCAGAACTCGAGGGCATGGGTTTAGGGTGAGAGGGGAAAGATTGAGAAAGGGGGGGGGCGTAGTGGTGGATGAGTCAAGGACGCCCACTTTGACGATGTGCTCTGCTTCCCTCAGTGAGTCCCTTTCTCACTGCCAACCCAGCCCTCCTGCTCTTTGACCCACGCCCCTCTCCCCACCCAAATCCCTCCCCAACGCTTCCCCTCACTTTATCCAACCCGTACCCCCAGTCCTGATGGTGGGTCACATCCGAAACGTTGACCTCTCCCCCTCCTGACACTGCCTGCCCACCTTGGGGATTCCAGCAACTGCAGCTCGTTTTCTTTGTCTGTGACCAGATCAAGAGGTATCTGCAGAATTGCCCCTGGTGGACCGGAAGGTCTGTACATACTTAGGTTCAGTGGCAGTGTCCCCACCTTTGAGGCAGGTGACCCATTTACAAGTCCCACCAGTACCATCTCTGAATGTGTTGATTCGAAAATAGATGTAACGATAGATGTCTCGCGACAAAATGGTTGTGAAGGCAGAAAAGTCTTTTGCAAGTGAAACCTCTTTTAAAAAAATCTGACTGACTTTCACCTCAGGTGGAAAGGGATTAGATTTCACGGTGGCAAAAATACAAGAGAGTGTTTTTTGTTGAAAATCCAGAGCTCACGACCAATTGACTGCACCGTCCCATGCCAGATAACTGCCACGCCTCTAACCCTGTCCCAGATGGAAATTACCACGGCTTCCTCCAGCAGGGATAACACGCCCAGTCACACACGTTCAATACGGGCACAGGATATTAATTACCGCGCACTAACACACACACACCCATCCTTAAAGATACATCGGCCCAATTTCACCAGCAGAGTGCTGGAGCTCCCGTTGTTCCCAATCGTTCTCCCGTTGGTGGGTGTGGAGACTCCACGCTGATTTGCGTCGAACCCTCCCTCAAACCCTACCCCTCAGCTGACGGACAGTCTTTGGAAGAAGCTCAAAGCTCCAAGCAGCCCTTTCCAAACCCATGGCCTCTACCATCTAGAAGGGACAAGAGCAGCAGGTAGAAGATGGTCCCGGATATGGACAACTCCTTGTGAGCTCCTGCATGCAGATCCAAGCTTCCCGTTTCCTACCATCGTTCCACACTCTTCAAACTTAATAGCATACTTTTCAAAAATTGCCAACAACTATATGACCAGTGTTATTTTTTGTTTTGCTGCAGTTGACCTATTATTTACTATCTATGTTACTGAACTTGGAGATCTGCCTGCCTTGCTCACAAGACAAAGCTTTTCAGAGTGACGTTCCATTCCAATCCATTCAGATTCACGGGAATACCATCCTCCACGCCACTCATTCTTCCCGATTTGGAGTATATTCGCCGTTCCTTCACTGTCGCTGGGTCAGAATCCTGGAATTCCCCCTCCCTCAGGGACACTGTGGGTCAACCCACAGCAGGTGGGCAGCAGCCGTTCAAGAAGGCAGCTCAACCCCCCCCCCCCACCTTCTCAAGGGGGGGCAACTAGGGACGGGCAATAAATGCAGGGACCAGCCAGCGACCCCCCCACACACCCCTGAATTAATATGATAACCTGCAACCTATATATAGTACTTAACCTGCAGCCTATACACAGCATTTACCCTGTAGCCTATAGACAACACATAACCTGCAGCCTATATACAACACTTAACCTGCAGCTTATATATAGCATTTAACCTGCAGTTTATATATAGCATTTAACCTGCAGCCTATACACAGCATTTATCCTGCAGCCTATATACAGCACTAACCTGCAGCCTATATACAGAACTAATTTGCAGTCTATATACAACACTGAACCTGCAGCCTATATACAGCATTTAACCTGCAGCCTATACACAACAATAACCTGCAGCCTATAGACAGCATTTAACCTGCAGCCTATAGACAGCATTTAATCTGCAGCCTATATGCAACATTTAATCTGTAGCCTATATACAGCATTTAACATGTAGCCTATATGTAGAATTTAACCTGCAGCATATATACTGCATTTGACCTGCATCCTATATATAGAAATTAACCAGCAGCCTCTATACAGCATTTAACCTGTAGCCTATGGACATAATTTTACCTGCAGCCTATATACAGCACTAAACCTGCAACCTATATACAGCATTTAACCTGCAGCATATATACAGCATTTAACCTGCATCTTATATACAGCACTTAACCTGCAACCTATATACAGCACTAAACTGCACGCGCACACACACACCCACACGCATCCCCACCCACACAGACACACACACACCTCACACACACCCCACCTACTCTCACACACACACTCACACCTAATCACACACGCACACACACCTAATCACACACACTATCTCACACTCTCTTACACATACAGTGACACACTCACTCACACATACACACACAGTGACGCACTCACTATCTCACACTCTCTCACACATACACACAGTGACACACTCTCTCACACATACACACTCAGTGACACACTCACTCACTCTCTCACACATACACACACAGTGACTCACTAACTATCTCACACTCACTCATACACACAGTGACACACACACTCACACATACACACAGTGACACACTTACTATCTCACACACACGCAGTGACACACTCACTCACACATACACACGCAGTGATGCACTCACTACCTCACACTCACTCACTCACAGTGACACACTCACTATCTCACTCACACACAGTGACACACTCACTGTCTCATACACACACTGACACACACTCTCTCACACATACACACAGTGACACACACTCTCTCTCTCACATATACACACAGTGACACACTCACTGTCTCACACACAGTGACACACTCACTATCTCATACACACAGTGACACACTCTTTCACACATGCACACACAGTGACACACTGACTGTCTCACACATACAGTGACACACTCACTCTCTCACATATACACACAGTGGCACACTCACTATCTCACACACAGTGACACACTCACTCTCTCTCACACACATAGTGACACACTCACTATCTCACACACACAATGACACGCTGTCTCTCACACATACACACAGTGACACACTCACTATCTCACACACATAGTGACACACTCTCTCACACATGCACACACAGTGACACACTCACTGTCTCACATATACAGTGACACACTCACTCTCTCTCACACACATAGTGACACACTCACTATCTCACACTATCTCACGCACACACTGACACACTCTCTCTCACATATACACACAGTGACACACTCACTATCTCACACACAATGACACACTCACTCTCTCTCACATATACACACAGTGACACACACTCTCTCATACATACACACACAGTGACACACTCACTATCTCACACACAGTGACACACTCACACACATACACACACAATGACACACTCACTATCTCACACACACAGTGACCCACTCTCTCTCACATATACATTCACAGTGACACACTCACTATCTCACACACACACAGTGCCACACTCACTCACTCTCTCACACATACGCATACACAGTGACACACTGGCTATCTCACACACACATAGTGACACACACTCTCTCACATATAAACACACAGTGACACACTCACTATCTCACACACATAGTGACACACTCTCTCACACATACACACAGTGACACACTCACTATCTCACACATACAGTGACACACTCACTTTCTCACATATACACACACAGTGACATACTCACTCTCTCTCACACGCACACAGTGACACACTCACTATCTCACACTATCTCACACACACACTGACACACTCTCTCACATATGCACACAGTGACACACTCACTATCTCACACACACAGTGACACACTCACTCTCTCACACACAGTGACACACTCACTCTCTCTCATATAGTGACATACTCACTATCTCACACACACACTGACACACTCTCTCTCACACATACACACAGTGACACACTCACTATCTCACACACAGTGGCCCACTCACTATCTCATACATACGGTGACACACTTACTCACACATACACACAGTGACACACTCACTATCTCACACACATAGTGACAGACTCATTCTCTCTCACACACATAGTGACGCACTTATTATCTCACACTATCTCACACACACACTGACACACTCTCTCTCACATATACACACAGTGACACACTATCTTACACACATAGTGACACACTCACTCTCTCTCACATATACACACACAGTGACACACTCACTATCTCTCACACACAGTGACACACACTCTCACACATATACACACATACTCACTATCTCACACACACAGTAACACACTCACTATCTCATACACACAGTGACCCACTCTCTCTCACATATACATTCACAGTGACACACTCACTATCTCACACACGCACAGTGCCACACTCACTCACTCTCTCACACATACACATACACAGTGACACACTGGCTATCTCACACACACATAGTGACACACACTCTCTCACACATACACACAGTTACACACTCACTATCTGACACATGCAGTGACACTCACTCTCCCTCACACATACACAAACAGTGACACACTCACTATCACATACAGTGACACACTCTCTCACACATACACACAGTGACATACTCACTATCTCATACACAGTGACACACTCTCTCACTCTCTCTCACACATACACACACAGTGACACACTCACTATGTCACACACAGTGACACACTCTCTCTCACATACACACAGAGTGACACACTCACTATCTCACACACAGTGACACACTCTCTCACTATCTCACACATACACAGACAGTGACCAACTCTCTCTCACGCTCCCACTCCCACACAGACCGAGCTGTGAGAGTCCCGCTGCTGCCGGGACTGCTCCCCGTGAAGCGGCTGTGCTCAGTCAGGCTCCGGCTGTCAGTGCCTCTCTCAGAGTGAGAGCTGGCCCAGCCCCGGGGAGAGGAGGGGAGGGGAGGGGAGGGGACAGTGCCGTGCAGAGCCAGTGCAGCTCCCGCAGTTCCCCCCTCTCTCTCTCTCTCTCTCTCCTGCGCTGGGGCTGGTGTGTTGATATATTTATTTATCTGTGTGTGTGTATGGTGTAGTTTCGCCGGATGTGGTGTTCCGATCCGCGACAAGGATTCCAGCGCCAGGGATGGTGCATCTGCTGGGAATACTCCTACTACTGCTGATACTGCCGAGTACTCCAGGTGGGAAACACACTCACACACACACACACTCACACACACACTCACACTCACACACACACTCACACTCACACACACACACACTCACACACACACACATCTGCTGGGAATACTCCTACTACTGCTGATACTGCCGAGTACTCCAGGTGGGAAACACACTCACACACACACACACTCACACACACACTCACACACAGACACACACACACACACACACTCACATACACACACACACACACATCTGCTGGGAATACTCCTACTACTGCTGATACTGCCGAGTACTCCAGGTGGGAAACACACTCACACTCACACACACTCACACTCACACACACACTCACACTCACACACACACACACTCACACACACACATCTGCTGGGAATACTCCTACTACTGCTGATACTGCCGAGTACTCCAGGTGGGAAACACACTCACACTCACACACACTCACACTCACACACACACTCACACTCACACACACACACACTCACACACACACATCTGCTGGGAATACTCCTACTACTGCTGATACTGCCGAGTACTCCAGGTGGGAAACACACTCACACTCACACACACTCACACACACACACTCACACTCACACACACACACACACTCACATACACACACACACACACATCTGCTGGGAATACTCCTACTACTGCTGATACTGCCGAGTACTCCAGGTGGGAAACACACTCACACTCACACACACTCACACACACACACTCACACTCACACACACACTCACACTCACACACATACACACACACACATCTGCTGGGAATACTCCTACTACTGCTGATACTGCCGAGTACTCCAGGTGGGAAACACACTCACACACACACACACTCACACACACACTCACACACAGACACACACACACACACACACTCACATACACACACACACACACATCTGCTGGGAATACTCCTACTACTGCTGATACTGCCGAGTACTCCAGGTGGGAAACACACTCACACACACACACACTCACACACACACTCACACACAGACACACACACACACACACACTCACATACACACACACACACACATCTGCTGGGAATACTCCTACTACTGCTGATACTGCCGAGTACTCCAGGTGGGAAAACACACACACACACAGACACACACACACACACTCACACACAGACACACACACACACACACTCACATACACACACACACACATCTGCTGGGAATACTCCTACTACTGCTGATACTGCCGAGTACTCCAGGTGGGAAAACACACTCACACACACACACACACTCACACACACACACACATCTGCTGGGAATACTCCTACTACTGCTGATACTGCCGAGTACTCCAGGTGGGAAAACACACTCACACACACACACACACTCACACACACACTCACACACAGACACACACACACACACACACACTCACATACACACACACACAGACACACACACACACTCTCACACACTCACACTCACACACACACACACACAGGCACACACACACACTCTCTCTCACACACACACCCATACACACTCACGCTCACACTCACACTCACACACACAAACACACACACACACACTCACACACACACACTCTCACACACACACAGACACACACACACACTCTCACACACACACACACACACACACTCTCACACACACACACACACACTCTCACACACACACCCATACACACTCACACTCACACACACACACTCTCATACACACACACAGACAGACACACACACACACACTCACACACACTCATGCACACACACACACTCTCACACACACCCATACACACTCACACTCGCGCACACACACACTCACACAGACACACACACTCACACACACACACATACACACTCACACATTCACACACATACACACACACACACAAATTCTCACACACACTCACACACACTCACATTCTCACACACAGACACTCACACACACATTCTCACACACACCACACACATTCTCACACACAGTCTCATGCACACACCACACACATTTTCACACACACACACTCACGCACACACCACACACATTTTCACACACACACACTCTCACACATCACACACAGTCTCTCACACACACACAACACATATTCTCTCACACATACATTCTCACATACATACACCCATTCTCACACACACGCAAACACACCACACACACATCACACACATTCTCTCACACACACATACATTCTCGCACACACACACCTAGCACATTCTCACACACACACCTAGCACATTCTCACACACACCTAGCACATTCTCACACACACACACACACCACACACACATTCTCTATCACACACACATTCTCTATCACACACACATTCTCTCACACACACATTCTCTATCACACACATTCTCACACACACACATTCTCACACACACACACATTCTCACACACACGCATTCACACACACACATTCTCTATCACACACGCATTCTCACACACACACACATTCTCACACACACACATTCTCTATCACACACACATTCTCACACGCACACGCATTCTCACACACACACGCATTCACACACACACATTCTCTATCACACACACATTCTCACACACACACACACACACACATTCTCACACACACACACACATTCTCTATCACACACATTCTCACACACACTCACACACACATTCTCACACACACACAATACACACATTCTCACACACGCACACTCACACACACACATTCTCACACACACACACACACACCACACACACACATTCTCTCACACACACACATTCTCACATACACGCATTCTCACACACACTCACACACACACACACTCACACTCACACACACTCACATTCACACACACACACTCACACACACATTCTCACACACAGTCTCAAGTGCACACCACACACATTTTCACACACATACACACTCTCACACACACCACACACATTCTCACACTCACACATTCTCACACACACACACATTCTCACACACACATTATCTCACACACGCATATTATCACACACACATTATCACACATACACACCCACACACAGTCACACACACATTCTCACACTCACACATTCTCACACACACACACATATTATCACACACACATTATCACACATACACACCCACACACAGTCACACACACATTCTCTCTCACACACACACATTCTCACAAACACACACATTCTCACACACACACACCCACACACATTCTCTCTCTCACACACATTCTCTCACACACACACATTCTCAAACACACACACACATTCTCTCACATACACACACATTCTCACACACACACACCCACACACACACACATACATTCTCACACACACATTCTCTCTCACACACACACATTCTCACACAAACACACATACACATAATCCCTCTCACACACACACATTCTCACACGCACACACACACTGTCACACACACACACACATTCTCACACACACACATACACACGTAGAGGCACACAGAGACAGAAATACGCTGACAAGACGAGAAGGAAACAAAGGGACACATTCACAGAAACACTCGGGTACACACTGACCCACAGATATGAGGGATTGTACATTAGACAGAGAGAAACCCACAGGTACACCGAGGGACAGACACAGGTACACTGAGGGACAGGCACAGGTACACCGAGGGACAGACACAGGTACACCGAGGGACAGACACAGTTACACGGAGGGACAGACACAGGTACACCGAGGGACAGACACAGGGACACCGAGGGACAGACACAGGTACACCGAGGGACAGACACAGGTACACGGAGGGACAGACACAGGTACACCGAGGGACAGACACAGGTACATGGAGGGACAGACACAGGTACACCGAGGGACAGACACAGGTACACCAAGGGACAGACACAGGTACACGGAGGGACAGACACAGGTACACCGAGGGACAGACACAGGGACACCGAGGGACATACACTGGTACACCGAGGGACACAGAGTTACACAGACACACACGTCCACACAGCTGTAGGAAATGGACATGCACTAACATCCACAAAAACAAACACAGATAAGAATCGAAACCACAGCTACAAGAAACTCCGTACCCAGACGATGTCGTTTCACAAAAGATTATGTTAGTTTCAGAAGCTGCGCAGTGGTCAGTCTCACAGGGACTGGACAGTGGTCAGTCTCACAGGGCTGAGCAGTGGTCAGTTTCAGAGACTCCAGCAGTGGTCAGTTTCTGGGTGACTGGGCAGTGGTCAGTTTCTGGGACTCTGAGGAGTTGTCAGTTTACAGGAACTGGCAGTGGTCAGTTTCAGGGTCTGTGTGGTGATCAGTTTCAGGGTCTGTGTGGTGGTCAGTTTCAGGGTCTGAACAGTGGTCATTTTCAGGGTCTGTGTGCTGGTCAGTTTCAGGGTCTGTGTGGTGGTCAGTTTCAGGGTCTGAACAGTGGTCAGTTTCAGGGTCTGTGTGCTGGTCAGTTTCAGGGTCTGTGTGGTGGTCAGTTTCAGGGTGACTGGACAGTGGTCAGTTTCAGGGTCTGAGCAGTGGTCAGCTACAGGGTCTGTGTGGTGGTCCGTTTCAGGGTCTGTGCGGTGGTCAGTTACAGGGTCTGTGTGGTGGTCAGTTTCAGGGTCTGTGCGGTGGTCAGTTTCAGGGTCTGTGTGGTGGTCAGTTTCAGGGTCTGTGCGGTGGTCAGTTACAGGGTCTGTGTGGTGGTCAGTTACAGGGTCTGTGTGGTGGTCAGTTTGACAGGGAGACTGACGTGGCAGTGATATGAATCAATATTATTTATACATGTGCAATAGCAGCCAGTGGATGGGGGTACCGCGTGTGAAAGTGTACCCACGCTCAGGCCGAACCCACTGGGCTACCCCATGGCACGAGTTAATCGGAGAAGAGGTGTTAGATTTATTGTAAGGTTAGCCGGGGAATCTTAAAGGGGGATGCTGACATTTCAAGGCAGCTACAACCAATGTGGAGCGGCCTATCCCTTTCTACTTCAGGCTGAAACTGGGTCAGGCAAGTCGCTGGTGTTATTTTCAGCTCTGGACAAATTCTGTTGTAGTTGAGTGTGATGACGCTGCGTGCTGTGTCAGTTCTGCGGGTTATTTACTGACCAGTTGGGAACTGGAAAGGAGAATGAGTGACAAGGACGTTGATGGAAACGAGGAGGGAGAAGGTCCTTCTCATGTTCATCAGGGGATGATAAACACTGCAAGATGCTACTATCGCTATTATCATTTTTATTCACCCGTGGGATGTGGGCAATGCTGGTTGGGCCCTGCATTTATCACCCGTCCCTAGTTGCCCCCCCCTTGAGAAGGTGGGGGGGGGGTGAGCTGCCTTCTTGAACCCACCTGCTGTGGGAGGGGGAATTCCAGGATATATTTCCAAGTCAGGAAGGTGAGTGGCTGGGAGGGGAAACCTGCAGATGGGGTGATGTTCCCATGTATCCCGTGTCCTTCTAGATGGAAATGTTGGAGGTTTGCTGTCTGAGGATGTTTGGTGAATTACTGCAGTGTATGTTGTAGATGGTACACACTGCTGCGACTGAGCGTCTTTGGGTGGGGGGAGGGAGGGGACGTTTGTGGAAGTGGCGCCAATTGAGCGGGGGGGCTGGTTTCTCCTGTCGAGCTTCTTGAGTGTTGTTAGAGCTGCCCCCCCATCCAGGGCAAGTAGGGGAGTGTTTCCATCACCCTCCTGACCTGTGCCTTACGGTCAGCCTCTGGATGGTCAGGAGGTGAGTTACTCCTCGTCTCGGATCTGCCGTTACGTTTCTGTGGCTGGTCCAATTTGATTTCCTGTCAGTGGCCACCCCCCAGGGTGTTGATGGTGAGGGATTCAGTGATGGTCGCACCATTGGACGTCAGGGGCAGGGTGGTTAGGTTGTCTCTTATTGGAGATGGGCGTAGCCTGGCATTTGAAAAGTGTCAGCCCAGGGCCTGGAAATTGTCCAGACCTTGCTGCATTTGGGCACGGACTGGTTCCGTATCTGAGGAGTCACGGATGTTTCTGGACACTGTGCGATCATTGGCGACCATTCCCACGTCTGACCTGAGATTGGAGGGAAGGTCATTGATGAGCTTCGGACTCTACCCTGAGGAGATCCTGCAGAGATGCCCTGGAGCTGAGACGACTGACCTCCGACACCTTCCTGTGTGTCCAGTGTGACTCCAATCGCTGGACAGTTCCCCCCCATTGACTCCAGCGTTGCACGGGCTCCATGATGCCATGCTTGGTTGAATGTGGTCTTGATGTCAAGGGCTGTCTCTCTCCCCCATCCCCTTCTGGAGCTCAGCTCTTTTGTCCATGTTCGAACCAAGGCTATGATGAGGTCAGGAGCTGAGTGACCCTGGTGGAACCCAAGCTGGGCGTCACTGAGCAGGTCATTGCTGAGTAGGTGCTGCTGGATAGCAACTGTTGGTGACCCCTTCCATCCCCTTACTAATGAACGAGAGGAGATTAATGGGGCAGTAACTGGCCAGGGGGAAGTGAGGATTGCAGTTCCTGGAGATCAGTGTAGCATTGGAAAAGCACAGCAGGTCAGGGGACATCCAAGGAGCTGGAGAGTCAACGCTCCCGTGGTGTAGACCATGGCACGGTGGGGTGATGTGGTACTCTCTGTCTGATCCCGTGGTGTAGACCATGGCACGGTGGGGTGATGTGGTACCCTCTGTCTGATCCCGTGGTGTAGACCATGGCACGGTGGGGTGATGTGGTACCCTCTGTCTGATCCCGTGGTGTAGACCATGGCACGGTGGGGTGATGTGGTACCCTCTGTCTGATCCCGTGGTGTAGACCATGGCACGGTGGGGTGATGTGGTACCCTCTGTCTGATCCCGTGGTGTAGACCATGGCACGGTGGGGTGATGTGGTACCCTCTGTCTGATCCCCTGGTGTAGACCATGGCACGGTGGGGTGATGTGGTACCCTCTGTCTGATCCCGTGGTGTAGACCATGGCACGGTGGGGTGATGTGGTACCCTCTGTCTGATCCCGTGGTGTAGACCATGGCACGGTGGGGTGATGTGGTACTCTCTGTCTGATCCCGTGGTGTAGACCATGGCACGGTGGGGTGATGTGGTACCCTCTGTCTGATCCCGTGGTGTAGACCATGGCACGGTGGGGTGATGTGGTACCCTCTGTCTGATCCCGTGGTGTAGACCATGGCACGGTGGGGTGATGTGGTACTCTCTGTCTGATCCCGTGGTGTAGACCATGGCACGGTGGGGTGATGTGGTACCCTCTGTCTGATCCCGTGGTGTAGACCATGGCACGGTGGGGTGATGTGGTACCCTCTGTCTGATCCCGTGGTGTAGACCATGGCACGGTGGGGTGATGTGGTACCCTCTGTCTGATCCCGTGGTGTAGACCATGGCACGGTGGGGTGATGTGGTACCCTCTGTCTGATCCCCTGGTGTAGACCATGGCACGGTGGGGTGATGTGGTACCCTCTGTCTGATCCCGTGGTGTAGACCATGGCACGGTGGGGTGATGTGGTACCCTCTGTCTGATCCCGTGGTGTAGACCATGGCACGGTGGGGTGATGTGGTACCCTCTGTCTGATCCCGTGGTGTAGACCATGGCACGGTGGGGTGATGTGGTACTCTCTGTCTGATCCCGTGGTGTAGACCATGGCACAGTGGGGTGATGTGGTACTCTCTGTCTGATCCTGTGGTGTAGACCATGGCACGGTGGGGTGATGTGGTACTCTCTGTCTGATCCCGTGGTGTAGACCATGGCACGGTGGGGTGATGTGGTACCCTCTGTCTGATCCCGTGGTGTAGACCATGGCACTGTGGGGTGATGTGGTACCCTCTGTCTGATCCCGTGGTGTAGACCATGGCACGGTGGGGTGATGTGGTACTCTCTGTCTGATCCCGTGGTGTAGACCATGGCACGGTGGGGTGATGTGGTACCCTCTGTCTGATCCCGTGGTGTAGACCATGGCACGGTGGGGTGATGTGGTACTCTCTGTCTGATCCCGTGGTGGCCCCCATCATCTGCTCAGCCACCAGCGTCATCCTGCTCCGAGCTCTCAGGGAGGTTGTATATCTCACTGTTCTATGATGTATTTAGCTAGGACCTCAGTTGGGGTGCCCTGACCTCCAGGTGAACCCCAAGTGATCTCAGGGCATGGTGAACACTGAGGTGAAGTCCAGCATAGTCTGGGGTCAAGGCTCTGCCTGGACTGGTAGCTCGGTGGACTGGGTCATAAGATCGTTTTTTTCTGAACATTTTATTTTCTCCGTTCTATGGTTCATCCCTAAATTCTACAATGCTGGGCTGTTCGCTATCTCTCCTCTTCCAAGGTCTATCACTGAATAAGTTATCCCCAGGGACCTTTGTAGATTGGCGACCCTGGATAAACATATGGATGATAATGGAATCGTTTCGGTTCAATGGCCCTTATATTGGTATGACAGGTCAGTGCGACATCGAGGGCCGAAGGGCCTGTACTGCGCTGGAATTGTTCCATGTTGTATGCTCTGTGTTCTGTGTTCTACATTTTATTTTCTCTCTTCTATGTGCTGTGATCTATGTTCTGTGTTCTATGCGTTGTTTTCTATGTTCTGTGTTCTATGTTCAGTGTTCTATGATCTATGTTCTATGTTCTGTGTTCTATGTTCATTGTTCTATGATCTATGTTCTATGTTCTATGTTCTGTTTTCTATGTTCTGTGTTCAATGTTCTGTGTTCTATGTTTGATGGTCCATGTTCAGTGTTCTGTGTCCTATGTTCTGTGTTTATGTTCTGTGTCCTGTGTTCTATATTCTATGTTCTGTGTTCTGTGCTCTGTTTTCTATGTTCTGTGTTCAATGTTCTGTGTCCTATGTTCTGTGTTCTGTGTTCTATGTTCCATGTTCTATGTTTTGTTTTCTATATTCTATGTCCTGTGTTCTATGTTCCATGTTCTGTGTTCCATAATCTATGTTCTGTTGTCTATGTTCTATGTTGAATGTTCTATGTTTTGTTTTCGATATTCTGTGTTCTATGTTCTGTGTTCTCTGTATGTTCTGCATTCTATGTTTTGTGTTTGTGTTCTATGTTTTGTGTTCTAGCATCTATGTCCAGTGATCTATGTTCTATGTTCTATGTTATGTGTCCAGTGTTCTATGTTCTATGTTGCGTGTTCTATGTTCTATGTTCTGTGTTCTGTGTCCTGTGTTCTATGTTCTATGTTGTGTGTTCTGTGTCCTGTGTTCTATGTTCTATGTCGTGTGTTCTATGTTCTATGTTCTGCGTTGTGTCCTGTGTTCTATGTTCTGTGTTCTATATTCTATGTTTTGTTTTCTATATTCTATGTCCTGTGTTCTGTGCTCTGTGTTCTATGTTACGTGTTCCATGATCTATGTTCTGTTGCTTATGTTCTATGTTCTGTGTTCTATGTTCCATGTTCTATGTTTTGTTTTCGATATTCTTTGTTCTATGTCCTGTGTTCTATGTTCTGTGTTCTATGTTCTATATTCCATGTTCTGTGTTTTGTGTTCTATGTCTATGTTGTGTGTTCTATGTTCTATGTTCTGTGTCCAGTGTTCTATGTTCTATGTCACGTGTTCTATGTTCTATGTTCTGTGTTCTGTGTCCTGTGTCCGGTGTTCTATGTTCTATGTCGTGTGTTCTATGTTCTATGTTCTGTGTTCTGTGTCCTGTGTTCTATGTTCTATGTCATGTGTTCTATGTTCTATGTTATGTGTTCTGTGTCCTGTGTTCTATGTTCTATGTCACGTGTTCTATGTTCTATGTTCTGTGTTCTGTGTCCTGTGTCCGGTGTTCTATGTTCTATGTCGTGTGTTCTATGTTCTATGTTCTGTGTTCTGTGTCCTGTGTTCTATGTTCTATGTCGTGTGTTCTATGTTCTATGTTCTATGTTATGTGTTCTGTGTCCAGTGTTCTATGTTCTATGTCGTGTGTTCTATGTTCTGTGTTCTGTGTTCTGTGTCCTGTGTTCTATGTTCTATGTTCTGTGTTCTGTGTTCTGTGCTCTGTGTTCTATGTTATGTGTTCCATGATCTATGTTCTGTGATCTATGTTCTGTTGCCTATGTTCTATGATCTGTGTTCTATGTTCCATGTTCTATATTTTGTTTTCGATATTCTTTGTTCTATGTCCTGTGTTCTATGTTCTGTGTTCTATGTTCTGTGTTCTCTGATCTATGTTCTGTGTTCTATGTTCTATATTCCATGTTCTATGTTTTGTGTTCTATGATCGATGTTCTGTGTTCTATGTTCTATGCTCTGTGTTCAATGTTTTGTTTTATATATTCTATGCCCTATGTTCTATTTCTGTGTTCTGCGTTCTGTGTTCTATGTTCTGTGTTCCACGTTCTATGTTATATGTTCTGTGTTCTATGTTCTGTATTCTGTGTTCTATGATCTATGTTCTGTGTTCTGTGTCCTGTGTTCTGTGTTCTGTGTTTTATGTTCTGTGCTCAGTATTCTGTGTTCTATGTTCTGTAATCTATATTCTATGTTCTATGTTATTTGTTTTGTGTTCTATGATCTATGTTCTGTATTCTGTGTTCTGTGTTCTGGGTTTTATGCACTGTGTCCTGTGACCTGTATTCTATTTCTGTGTTCTGTATTTTGTGTTCTATGTTCTGTGTTCTGTGTTCTATGTTCTGTATTCTGTGTTCTATGTTCTGTGTTCTGTATTCTGTGTTCTACGTTCTGTGTTCTGTGTCATGTGTTCTGTGTTCTATATTCTGTATTCTATGTTCTGTGTTCTGTGTCATGTGTTCTTTGTTCTGTGTTCTGTGTCATGTGTTCTGTGTTCTGTATTCTGTATTCTATGTTCTGTGTTCTGTGTCATGTGTTCTTTATTCTGTGTTCTATGTTCTGAGTTCTGTATTCTGTATTCTGTGTTCTATGTTCTGTATTCTGTGTTCTATGTTCTGTGTTCTATATTCTATGTTATATGTTTTGTGTTCTATGATCTATGTTCTGTGTTCTATGTTCTGTGTTCTATGTTCTGTGTTCTGTGTCCTGTGTTCTGTGTTTTATGTTCTGTGCTCAGTATTCTGTGTTCTATGTTCTGTAATCTATATTCTATGTTATTTGTTTTGTGTTCTATGATCTATGTCCTGTATTCTGTGTTCTGTGTTCTGGGTTCTATGCACTGTGTCCTGTGACCTGTATTCTATTTCTGTGTTCTGTATTCTGTGTTCTATGTTCTGTGTTCTATGTTCTGTATTCTGTGTTCTATGTTCTGTGTTCTATGTTCTGTGTTCTATGTTCTGTGTTCTGTGTTCTATGTTCTGTGTTCTATGTTCTGTGTTCTATGTTCTGTATTCTGTGTTCTATGTTCTGTGTTCTATGTTCACTGTTCCGTGTTCCATGTCCTGTGTTCTGTGTCCTGTGTTCCGTGTTCCGTGTTCTGTGTCCTGTGTTCTGTGTTCTATGTTCTGTGTCCTGTGTTCTATGTCCTGTGTTCCGTGTTCCGTGTCCTGTGTCCTGTGTTCTATGTTCTGTGTTCTGTGTCCTGTGTTCTGTTTTCTGTGTTCTATGTTCCATGTTCCGTGTTCTGTGTCCTGTGTTCTGTGTCCTGTGTTCCGTGTTCCGTGCCCTGTGTTCTGTGTTCTGTGTCCTGTGTTCCGTGTTCCGTGCCCTGTGTTCTGTGTTCTATGTTCTGTGTCCTGTTTTCTGTGTCCTGTGTTCTGTGTCCAGTGTTCTATGTTCTATGTCGTGTGTTCTATGTTCTGTGTTCTGTGTTCTGTGTCCTGTGTTCTATGTTCTATGTTCTGTGTTCTGTGTTCTGTGCTCTGTGTTCTATGTTATGTGTTCCATGATCTATGTTCTGTGATCTATGTTCTGTTGCCTATGTTCTATGATCTGTGTTCTATGTTCCATGTTCTATATTTTGTTTTCGATATTCTTTGTTCTATGTCCTGTGTTCTATGTTCTGTGTTCTCTGTTCTATGTTCTGTGTTCTCTGATCTATGTTCTGTGTTCTATGTTCTATATTCCATGTTCTATGTTTTGTGTTCTATGATCGATGTTCTGTGTTCTATGTTCTATGCTCTGTGTTCAATGTTTTGTTTTATATATTCTATGCCCTATGTTCTATTTCTGTGTTCTGCGTTCTGTGTTCTATGTTCTGTGTTCCACGTTCTATGTTATATGTTCTGTGTTCTATGTTCTGTATTCTGTGTTCTATGATCTATGTTCTGTGTTCTATGTTCTGTGTTCTATGTTCTGTGTTCTGTGTCCTGTGTTCTGTGTTCTGTGTTCTGTGTTTTATGTTCTGTGCTCAGTATTCTGTGTTCTATGTTCTGTAATCTATATTCTATGTTCTATGTTATTTGTTTTGTGTTCTATGATCTATGTTCTGTATTCTGTGTTCTGTGTTCTGGGTTTTATGCACTGTGTCCTGTGACCTGTATTCTATTTCTGTGTTCTGTATTTTGTGTTCTATGTTCTGTGTTCTGTGTTCTATGTTCTGTGTTCTGTGTTCTATGTTCTGTATTCTGTGTTCTATGTTCTGTGTTCTGTATTCTGTGTTCTACGTTCTGTGTTCTGTGTCATGTGTTCTGTGTTCTGTATTCTGTATTCTATGTTCTGTGTTCTGTGTCATGTGTTCTTTGTTCTGTGTTCTGTGTCATGTGTTCTGTGTTCTGTATTCTGTATTCTATGTTCTGTGTTCTGTGTCATGTGTTCTTTATTCTGTGTTCTATGTTCTGAGTTCTGTATTCTGTATTCTGTGTTCTATGTTCTGTATTCTGTGTTCTATGTTCTGTGTTCTATATTCTATGTTATATGTTTTGTGTTCTATGATCTATGTTCTGTGTTCTATGTCCTGTGTTCTGTGTCCTGTGTTCTGTGTTTTATGTTCTGTGCTCAGTATTCTGTGTTCTATGTTCTGTAATCTATATTCTATGTTATTTGTTTTGTGTTCTATGATCTATGTCCTGTATTCTGTGTTCTGTGTTCTGGGTTCTATGCACTGTGTCCTGTGACCTGTATTCTATTTCTGTGTTCTGTATTCTGTGTTCTATGTTCTGTGTTCTATGTTCTGTATTCTGTGTTCTATGTTCTGTGTTCTATGTTCTGTGTTCTATGTTCTGTGTTCTGTGTTCTATGTTCTGTGTTCTATGTTCTGTATTCTGTGTTCTATGTTCTGTGTTCTATGTTCACTGTTCCGTGTTCCATGTCCTGTGTTCTGTGTCCTGTGTTCTGTGTTCTGTGTCCTGTGTTCTGTGTTCTATGTTCTGTGTCCTGTGTTCTGTGTCCTGTGTTCTATGTTCTGTGTTCTGTATTCTGTGTTCTATGATTTGTGTTCTGTGTCCTGTGTTCTGTGTCTTGTATTCTGTGTTCTGTGTTCTGTGTCCTGTATTCTGTGTTCTGTGTCCTGTATTCTGTGTTCTATGTTCTGTGTCCTGTATTCTGTGTTCTGTGTCCTGTATTCTGTGTTCTGTGTCCTGTATTCTGTGTTCTATGTTCTGTGTCCTGTATTCTGTGTTCTGTGTCCTGTATTCTGTGTTCTATGTTCTGTGTTCTGTGTTCTGTGTCCTGTGTTCTATGTTCTATGTTCTGTGTTCTGTGTTCTGTGCTCTGTGTTCTATGTTATGTGTTCCATGATCTATGTTCTGTGATCTATGTTCTGTTGCCTATGTTCTATGTTCTGTGTTCTATGTTCCATGTTCTATATTTTGTTTTCGATATTCTTTGTTCTATGTCCTATGTTCTATGTTCTGCGTTCTCTGTTCTATGTTCTGTGTTCTCTGATCTATGTTCTGTGTTCTATGTTCTATATTCCATGTTCTATGTTTTGTGTTCTATGATCGATGTTCTGTGTTCTATGTTCTATGCTCTGTGTTCAATGTTTTGTTTTATATATTCTATGCCCTATGTTCTATTTCTGTGTTCTGTGTTCCACGTTCTATGTTATATGTTCTGTGTTCTATGTTCTGTATTCTGTGTTCTATGATCTATGTTCTGTGTTCTATGTTCTGTGTTCTATGTTCTGTGTTCTGTGTCCTGTGTTCTGTGTTTTATGTTCTGTGCTCAGTATTCTGTGTTCTATGTTCTGTAATCTATATTCTATGTTCTATGTTATTTGTTTTGTGTTCTATGATCTATGTTCTGTATTCTGTGTTCTGGGTTTTATGCACTGTGTCCTGTGACCTGTATTCTATTTCTGTGTTCTGTATTTTGTGTTCTATGTTCTGTGTTCTGTGTTCTATGTTCTGTATTC
The DNA here is from genome assembly GCF_020745735.1 of Hemiscyllium ocellatum. Taxonomy (NCBI): domain Eukaryota; kingdom Metazoa; phylum Chordata; class Chondrichthyes; order Orectolobiformes; family Hemiscylliidae; genus Hemiscyllium; species Hemiscyllium ocellatum. Next base: position 14,990,332 of record NC_083435.1, read on the forward strand.
TGTGTTCTATGTTCTGTGTTCTGTATTCTGTGTTCTACGTTCTGTGTTCTGTGTCATGTGTTCTGTGTTCTGTATTCTGTATTCTATGTTCTGTGTTCTGTGTCATGTGTTCTTTGTTCTGTGTTCTGTGTCATGTGTTCTGTGTTCTGTATTCTGTATTCTATGTTCTGTGTTCTGTGTCATGTGTTCTTTATTCTGTGTTCTATGTTCTGAGTTCTGTATTCTGTATTCTGTGTTCTATGTTCTGTATTCTGTGTTCTATGTTCTGTGTTCTATATTCTATGTTATATGTTTTGTGTTCTATGATCTATGTTCTGTGTTCTATGTTCTGTGTTCTATGTCCTGTGTTCTGTGTCCTGTGTTCTGTGTTTTATGTTCTGTGCTCAGTATTCTGTGTTCTATGTTCTGTAATCTATATTCTATGTTATTTGTTTTGTGTTCTATGATCTATGTCCTGTATTCTGTGTTCTGTGTTCTGGGTTCTATGCACTGTGTCCTGTGACCTGTATTCTATTTCTGTGTTCTGTATTCTGTGTTCTATGTTCTGTGTTCTATGTTCTGTATTCTGTGTTCTATGTTCTGTGTTCTATGTTCTGTGTTCTATGTTCTGTATTCTGTGTTCAATGTTCTGTGTTCTATGTTCACTGTTCCGTGTTCCATGTCCTGTGTTCTGTGTCCTGTGTTCCGTGTTCTGTGTCCTGTGTTCTGTGTTCTATGTTCTGTGTCCTGTGTTCTGTGTCCTGTGTTCTATGTTCTGTGTTCTGTATTCTGTGTTCTGTGTCCTGTGTTCTATGTTCTGTGTTCTGTATTCTGTGTTCTATGATTTGTGTTCTGTGTCCTGTGTTCTGTGTCTTGTATTCTGTGTTCTGTGTTCTGTGTCCTGTATTCTGTGTTCTGTGTTCTGTGTCCTGTATTCTGTGTTCTGTGTCCTGTATTCTGTGTTCTATGTTCTGTGTCCTGTATTCTGTGTTCTGTGTCCTGTATTCTGTGTTCTATGTTCTGTATTCTGTGTTCTATGTTCTGTGTTCTATATTCTATGTTATATGTTTTGTGTTCTATGATCTATGTTCTGTGTTCTATGTTCTGTGTTCTATGTTCTGTGTTCTGTGTCCTGTGTTCTGTGTTTTATGTTCTGTGCTCAGTATTCTGTGTTCTATGTTCTGTGTTCTGTATTCTGTGTTCTACGTTCTGTGTTCTGTGTCATGTGTTCTGTATTCTGTATTCTATGTTCTGTGTTCTGTGTCATGTGTTCTTTGTTCTGTGTTCTGTGTTCTGTATTCTGTATTCTATGTTCTGTGTCATGTGTTCTTTATTCTGTGTTCTATGTTCTGAGTTCTGTATTCTGTATTCTGTGTTCTATGTTCTGTATTCTGTGTTCTATGTTCTGTGTTCTATATTCTATGTTATATGTTTTGTGTTCTATGATCTATGTTCTGTGTTCTATGTTCTGTGTTCTATGTTCTGTGTTCTGTGTCCTGTGTTCTGTGTTTTATGTTCTGTGCTCAGTATTCTGTGTTCTATGTTCTGTAATCTATATTCTATGTTATTTGTTTTGTGTTCTATGATCTATGTCCTGTATTCTGTGTTCTGTGTTCTGGGTTCTATGCACTGTGTCCTGTGACCTGTATTCTATTTCTGTGTTCTGTATTCTGTGTTCTATGTTCTGTGTTCTATGTTCTGTGTTCTATGTTCTGTGTTCTGTGTCCTGTGTTCTGTGTCCTGTGTTCTGTGTTTTATGTTCTGTGCTCAGTATTCTGTGTTCTATGTTCTGTAATCTATATTCTATGTTATTTGTTTTGTGTTCTATGATCTATGTCCTGTATTCTGTGTTCTGTGTTCTGGGTTCTATGCACTGTGTCCTGTGACCTGTATTCTATTTCTGTGTTCTGTATTCTGTGTTCTATGTTCTGTGTTCTGTGTTCTATGTTCTGTGTTCTATGTTCTGTATTCTGTGTTCTATGTTCTGTGTTCTATGTTCACTGTTCCGTGTTCCATGTCCTGTGTTCTGTGTCCTGTGTTCCGTGTTCCGTGTTCTGTGTCCTGTGTTCTATGTTCTGTGTCCTGTGTTCTGTGTCCTGTGTTCTATGTTCTGTGTTCTGTATTCTGTGTTCTGTGTCCTGTGTTCTGTGTCTTGTATTCTGTGTTCTGTGTCCTGTATTCTGTGTTCTGTGTTCTGTGTCCTGTATTCTGTGTCCTGTATTCTGTGTTCTATGTCCTGTATTCTGTGTTCTATGTTCTGTGTCCTGTATTCTGTGTTCTGTGTCCTGTATTCTGTGTTCTGTGTCCTGTATTCTGTGTTCTGTGTCCTGTGTTCTGTATTCTGTGTTCTATTTTCTGTGTTCTCTGTTCTGTATTCTGTGTTTTATGTTCTGTGTCATGTGTTCTGTGTTCTGTGTCCTGTGTTCTATGTTCTGTGTTCTGTGTCCTGTGTTCTGTTTTCTGTGTTCTATGTTCCATGTTCTGTGTTCCGTGTCCTGTGTTCCGTGTCCTGTGTTCTGTGTTCTATGTTCTGTGTTCTGTGTCCTGTGTTCTGTTTTCTGTGTTTAGATTAGATTACTTACAGTGTGGAAACAGGCCCTTCGGCCCAACAAGTCCACACCGACGCACAACCCACCCATACATTTATCCATTACCTAACACTACGGGCAATTTAGCATGGCCAATTCACCTGACCCGCACATTTTTGGACTGTGGGAGGAAACCGGAGGAAACCCACGCAGACACGGGGAGAATGTGCAAACTCCACACAGTCAGTTGCCTGAGTTGGGAATTGAACCCGGGTCTCTGGTGCTGTGAGGCAGTAGTGCTAACCACTATGCCACCGTGCCGCCCATATAGAACACAGAACATAGAACATAGAACACAGAATACAGCACACAGGACACAGAACACAGAACATAGAACACCGAATACAGAACACAGAATACAGGACACAGAACATAGAACATAGAACACAGAATATGTGTTCTATGTTCCATGTTCCGTGTTCTGTGTCCTGTGTTCTGTGTCCTGTGTTCCGTGTTCCGTGCCCTGTGTTCTGTGTTCTGTGTCCTGTGTTCCGTGTTCCGTGCCCTGTGTTCTGTGTTCTATGTTCTGTGTCCTGTTTTCTGTGTCCTGTGTTCTGTGTCCTGTGTTCTATGTTCTGTGTTCTGTGTCACGTGCTCTTTATTCTGTGTTCTATGTTCTGTGTTCTGTGTTCTATGATTTGTGTTCTGTGTCCTGTGTTCTGTGTCTTGTATTCTGTGTTCTATGTCCTGTGTTCAGTGTTCTTTTTTCTGTGTTCTATGTTCCATGTTCTATGTTCTATGTTCTGTGTTCTGTGCTCTATGTTTTGTACCCTGTGTTCTATGTTCTGTGTCCTGTGTACTATGTTCTGTGTTCTATGTTCTGTGTTCTGTATTCTGTATTCTGTATTCTGTGTTCTATGTTCCATGTTCTGTATTCTGTATTATATGTTCTGTGTCATGTGTTCTATGTTCTGTGTTCTGTGTTCTGTATTCTGTGTTCTGTGTTCCATGTTCTGTATTCTGTGTTATATGTTCTGTGTCCTATGTTCTATGTCCTGTGATCTGTGTTCTGTGTTCTGCATTCTGTGTTATATGTTCTTTGTTCTGTGATCTGTGTTCTGGGTCCTGTGTTCTGTCTCCTTTTTTCTATGTTCTGTATTCTGTGTCCTGTGTTCTGTATTCTGTGTTCTATGTTCTATGTTCTGTGTCCTGTATTCTGTGTTCTGTATTCGGTGTTCTATGTTCTGTGTTCTGTGTCCTGTGTGCTGTATTCTGTGTTCTATGTTCTATGTTCTGTGTTCTATATTCTGTGTTCTGTGTCCTGTGTTCTGTGATTCTATGTTATATGTTCTATGTCCTGTGTTCTATGTTATATGTTCTATGTTCTGTGATCTGTTCCCTGTGTTCTATGTTCTGTGATCTATGTTCTATGTTCTGTGTCCTGTGTTCTATGTTCTATGTCCTGTGTCCTGTGTTCTATGTTCTATGGTCTGCATTCTATGTTCTGTGCCCTGTATTCTATGTTCTGTGTTCCATGTTCTATGTCCTGTGTTCTGTGTTCCATGTTCTGTATTCTGTGTTATATGTTCTGTGTCCTATGTTCTATGTTCTGTGATCTGTGTTCTGTGTTCTGTATTCTGTGTTATATGTTTTGATGTTCTGTGATCTGTGTTCTGTGTCCTGTGTTCTGTGTTCTGTATTCTGTGTTCTATGTTCTGTGTCCTGTGTTCTGTGATTCTATGTTATATGTTCTATGTCCTGTGTTCTATGTTATATGTTCTATGTTCTGTGATCTGTTCCCTGTGTTCTATGTTCTGTGATCTATGTTCTATGTCCTGTGTCCTGTGTTCTATGTCCTGTGTCCTGAGTTCTATGTTCTGTATTCTATGTTCTGTGTTCTATGATCTATGTTCTGTGTTCTGTGTCCTGTGCCCTGTGATAGTAAGGAGTGCGGATGTCGGAAGCCAGAGTGAATGGAAGTGAAGCTGGAAAAGCACAACATGTCAGTTTTTGTCCAAGGAACGGGAAAGTCAACGTTTCGAGCTGAAACCCAAATGTCCTGCTGGGATTTTCCAGCTTTACATCTATTGTTGGTGACCTGTCTGTCTTGTCACTGAATTCAGTACGTGTGAGAATAAAGCCAGGGCTAGTTTGTGTCTCCCAGACACAGTGTTAGTTCCCACCTCTTTACTACCCGAGTTAGGCCTCCCCTATATGCCTGAAACACCGACCCTCCTGCTCCTCGGCTGCTGCCTGAGCTGCTGTGCGTTTCTGATTCTGATCTCCAGCATCTGCAGTCCTCACTTTCTCCTTTCCCCCCCTCCCTGAGCCCCTCGTGGTGGCAGGTGGGCTGTTTCTCCACGGGAGGCCAGGGGTGTTGACCCAGAGATGGCGAAGGGTCCCATGCAGGTGGCAGGGCAGCAGGGAGCCTGAGGGTGTTGCAGGGGCCTCAGTGAGCTGCTTTGTTGGGGGCACGTGCTGGGCGAGTGAAGGGAGGAGTTCAAAATGGAGCATAGGGTCCCAGTCAAGTGACTCCCTCCATCCTGGGCTGCGCTCTGAGTTTTGTGAGGGCTGTTGGAGTTCCCTGCTGTAAGAATGGGCAGAACGGCTAGTGGCTACTGGGTAAAGGTCAGGACGACCCCTCCCCTCCCCTTCCCAAGTGTAGGGAGGGGGAACACCAGCAGGACAAAACCTTGCAATGTAAGCCCTCATGTTTACTGGGAACTAGGACTGGAGGTTGAAATTGCATCAGCTGCCGCAGTATAATAGGCCATTCTTTCGAAAGGGTGAATGTTTGTTTGGGATAAGGATTGCAGGATGAAGAGTGATCCTACTCACTTCCTCCCCTTGTTATTATTTTGCTCACTAAATTAGGTCACATTTCCTCCACCATGTCGCAGCTAAATTTAAAAAGAAAACACTGACCAGGGGTCATTGTGCTCTGGAAAGCTCATCAGGAAGATTTTGACCAGTAGCCCTGAGTTTTATTTTCTCCTTTATCTTTGTGGCAAGAGTGGAAGCTCTCTTCCTCCAACAGGTGACAGGGTCATCGAGGTGGAGTTAGGGAATGTATTGGCTGCAGGTGTGTGTGTGTGTGTGTGTGTGTGTGTGTGTGTGTGTGTGTGTGTGTGTGTGTGTCTGTGTGTGTGTGTGTGTGTGTGTGTGCGTGTGTATATGTGTGTGTGTGTGTGTGTGTGTGTCTGTGTGTGTGTGTGTGTGCGTGTGTATATGTGTGTGTGTGTGTCTGTGTGTGTGTGTCTGTGTGTGTGTGTGTGTGCGTGTGTATATGTGTGTGTGTGTGTGTGTCTGTGTGTGTGTGTGTGTGCGTGTGTATATGTGTGTGTGTGTGTCTGTGTGTCTGTGTGTGTCTGTCTGTGTGTGTGTGTGTGCGTGTGTATATGTGTGTGTGTGTGTGTGTGTGTCTGTGTGTGTCTGTCTGTGTGTGTGTGTGTGTGTGTGTGTGTGAGTGTGAGTGTCTGTGTGTCTGTGTGTGTGTGTGTGTGTGTGTGTGTGTGTGTATAGCAGCCAGGAGAGATAAATAGATAAATGGTATATAGACAGGTAGATAGATAGCTAGATGATAAATAGGCAGATAGATGATAAAAAGACAGATGGACAGATAGATGGGAAATAAACAGATAAATAAAGATAGATAGATAGATGATAAATAGACAGATAGATAGATAGACAGATAGATATATAGATAGATAGATGATAAAAAGAGAGATAAATAGATGGTAAATAGATAGACATAGATAGATAGTAAGATAAATGATAGACAGATTGATAGTGTGATAAATACATAGGTAGATAGATAGAAAGATCGCTCGATTAGATAGATAAATAGATCATGAGATAGATAAATGATAAACAGGTGGGGAGATAGATAGTGTGATTCAATACATAGGTAGGTAGATAGATAGATGGACAGTCAGACAGATGGTGATATAGACAGAGAGATATAAAGATAAATAGATGCAAACAGTTGGCCGTAGAGACAGAGTGATGTAGTTACTTGCATGATAGAAACTAGATAATAGTGACAGTAATCTGAATGATAGAAATAGACAGATAGAGAGTCAGATTAATAGATACATAGATCAATAGATAGAGTGATGAATAGATGGAAAGCTAGATAAAGAGATACACAGTTAAGTAGCAAGATAGAGTGATGTAGTTAATTACCTGATAACAACCAGGTTCATGTGACACGAGGTCAGATCATAACAGAATGTCCCACCACAGCAGTGAATCGAGCTAACAATAATACAGGGGTGGGCAGGTAGACTAATGGACATGCATACTGAGCCGTGCATTGTAGTGTGTATTACAGGCTGGCAGAAATCCAGATACTGAGCAACAGCAATGACGGTACTGTCCTGATCTGTATTCCAGACCCGTATGCTGCTCCATGTACTGGGATACCTGAGTGTCAGCATTCAGCTGGGGGGTGGGAGAGAGCACCACCGGTCTATGTGTCACCCGGGGCTCTGTTGGTAATGTGCCGACCGTCAATCACCAGGTGTTGGGCTCCTCTCAGATCAGATCAGAAACTGCAGATGGAATTTAACCCAGTGCAAGTCTGACACTTTGGGAGATCGAATGTTAAGGAAAAGTACGCAGTTAGACTCAAGTACAGAGGGATTTTGAGGGTTCCAGTCCATAGCCTCTCTGAAAGTGGCCACGCGAGGCGATAGGGTGGGAGGGAAGGCCTAAGGCACACTTACCTTGATTGGTCGGGGAATTGAGTATAAGTGTCTGGAAGTCATGTTGCAGCTTTATAAGACTTGGTTCTGGATCAGTGGTGCTGGAAGAGCACAGCAGTTCAGGCAGCATCCAAAGTGCAGCGAAATCAACATTTCGGGCAAAAGCCCTTTATTCCTGATGAAGGATTTTTGCCCGAAACGTCGATTTCGCTGCTCCTTGGATGCTGCCTGAACTGCTGTGCTCTTCCAGCACCACTGATCCAGAACCTGGTTTCCAGCATCTGCAGTCATTGTTTTTAACCTTTCTAAGACTTGGGTCAGGCCCCACTTGGAGTACTGTGTTCAATTCTGGTCACCGCATTGCAGGAAGGATGTGGAGGGCTTTGGAGAGGGTGCAGAAGAGGTTTCCCAGGATGTTGCCAGGATTAGAGGGGGTGAGCTACAGGGAGAGGCTGGGAAAAAAAAAACTCAGGTTGTTTCTCTCTGGAGTGGCGGAGGCTGACGGGAGACTTGATAGAAGCCGATAAAATGATGAGGTGCACAGATAGGGTTGACGGTCCGAATCTTTTCCCCCAGCGTTGAAATATCGGAAACGAGCGGGCGTGCATTCACGGTGCGAGGGGAAAAGTTCAAAAGAGATGTGAGGGGCATGTTATTTACACGGGGAGTGAGAGGGGCCGCTGGGGGGAAGAGGCAGATAGCACAGGGGTTTTTAAGGGGCTTTTCGCAAGGACTGGAAAGGGGTATGGACCAGAGGCAGAAAGGGTCAGTTTAATTTGGAGTCACGTTGGGCACAACATCGTGGGCTGCAGGGCCTGTTCCTGCGCTGTACTGTTCAAAGTTCTCAATCTCACGCCCGGGGCTGAGTATGGAATCCCAGGGCCCAGTCTCGGAGTGGAGGGGGAAAGGAGGCGACTCTTGAGTACTGAGATGAGGAGGAATGTCTTCAGCCAGAGGGTGGGGACTCTGTAGTACTCATGACTGCAGAGGGCCGGGGAGGCCAGGTCACTGAGTGTTCAACCCAGAGATGGACAAGGTCTTGAGATCCAAGGTTAGGGGGAGAAAGCGGGAGAATGGGGTTGAGAAACGCGTGACCGAACGGTGGGGGAGACCCGGTGGGTCTAATGGCTTAATTCAGCTCTGATAGCTTCTGGTGTCCTGTAGCACCGTTGGGGGGCAGTGTTCAGATTTCCAAAACATCGAGAGGAAGCTTCAAGAGGGGCCCCTGCAGCTCACACTGAATGTGTCAGCACAACTTGAAATGTGTACCCAGGCCTGCCCTGGGTAAGAGCTTCTCTGGAACAGTCCAGCCTCCGATTCTCCAGTGAGCGTGGGTAGGGATAGTGAGTGCACGTGAGGGAATCACAGGGATCCTGAGGTTACCAACTGGAAGGGTGGGTGGGTGAACTGTTAATGATACAGACTTGTCAGCTTATCACTCGGGGTAGGCAGGAATCACACAGGCAGACCTCCAACGCTCCCTAACCCCAGGATGACCCAGGCTGCGTCATGACCCAGCGAAGTTGCTTTGTGCAGTGGTAGTCATTTGGCAGTGTGCAGGAAACGTAAACAAAGCGAATTAAATAGGACAAAGTTCCAAATCACACAGCACGCAGGTTATAGTCCGACAGGTTTATTTGGAAGCACTAGCTATCGAAGGGGGTTGTAGACTATCTTGATGAAGGAGCGTCGCTCCGAAAGCTAGTGCTTCCAAATAAACCTGTTGGACTATAACCTGGTTCTGTGTGATTTGTAACTTTGTCCACCCCAGTCCGACACCGGCTCCTCCAGGTTAAACAGGAGGGAGGGAGGAGCCGGCTAACTTTGGTCGGGTCGGAATTCCGGAAGGTGCTGCTAGGAACAAATGCAAAGGGAAATGTTGAAAGGAGTCATTCAGAATGCAAACTCCACCTCACCAAACCACAATGGCCAGAAACATCCATCCACCATGGGGCGTGGGGAGTGTAGTCATCCACCACGGGGCATGGGGAGTGTGCCCATCCACCATGGGGCATGGGGAGTGTGGTCATCCACCACGGGGCATGGGGAGTGTGCCCATCCACCACGGGGCATGGGGAGTGTGGTCATCCACCACGGGGCATGGGGAGTGTGGCCATCCACCATGGGGCATTGGGAGAGTGGTCATCCCCCATGGGGCCTGGGGAGTGTGGCCATCCACCACGGGGCATGGGGAGTGTGGTCATCCACCGCAGGCATGGGGAGTGTGGCCATCTACCGCAGGGTGTGGGGAGTGTGACCATCTACCATGGGGCATGGGGAGTGTGACCATCCACCATGGGGCATGGGGAGTGTGACCATTCACCACGGGGCATGGGGAGTGTGACCATCCACCACGGGGCATGGGGAGTGTGCCCATCCACCACAGGCATGGGGAGTGTGGTCATCTACCACGGGGCATGGGGAGTGTGACCATCCACCACGGGGCATGGGGAGTGTGGCCATCCACCGCGGGGCATGGGGAGTGTGGTCATCCGCCATGAGGCATGGGGAGTGTGGCCATCCACCATGAGGCATGGGGAGTGTGGCCATCCACCATGGGGCATGGGGAGTGTGGTCATCCACCATGAGGCATGGGGAGAGTGGTCATCCACCATGAGGCATGGGGAGTGTGGCCATCCACCATGGGGCATGGGGAGTGTGGCCATCCGCCATGGGGCATGGGGAGTGTGGCCATCCACCATGAGGCATGGGGAGAGTGGTCATCCACCATGAGGCATGGGGAGTGTGGTCATCCACCACGGGGCATGGGGAGTGTGGCCATCCGCCATTGGGCATGGGGAGTGTGGCCATCCACCATGGGGCATTGGGAGAGTGGTCATCCACCACGGGGCATGGGGAGTGTGGCCATCCGCCATTGGGCATGGGGAGTGTGGCCATCCACCATGGGGCATTGGGAGAGTGGTCATCCACCACGGGGCATGGGGAGTGTGGCCATCCACCACGGGGCATGGGGAGTGTGGTCATCCACCACGGGGCATGGGGAGTGTCCACCACGGGGCATGGGGAGTGTGGTCATCCACCACGGGGCATGGGGAGTGTGGTCATCCGCCATGGGGCATGGGGAGTGTGGTCATCCACCACGGGGCATGGGGAGTGTGACCATCCAACACGGGGCATGGGGAGTGTGACCAACCAACACGGGGCATGGGGAGTGTGGTCATTCACCACAGGGCATGGGGAGTGTGGCCATCAGCCCCGGGCATGGGGAGTGTGACCATCCACCATGGGGCATGGGGAGTGTGGTCATCCACCATGGGGCATGGGGAGTGTGGTCATCCACCACGGGGCATGGGGAGTGTGGTCATCCACCACGGGGCATGGGGAGTGTGGTCATCCACCATGGAGCATGGGGAGTGTGGTCATCCACCATGGGGCATGGGGAGTGTGGTCATCCACCGTGGGGAGTGTGGTCATCCGCCATGGGGCATGGGGAGTGTGACCATCCACCATGGGGCATGGGGAGTGTGGCCATCCACCGCGGGGCATGGGGAACTAAGGCCAGCGCTGAGATTCGAAGGGCAGGTCTTGGGTTTTGCAGGAATATGCTCAAGATCTGGGCTGTCTTAGACACCAGGCAAAGGACCAGCCGCACAAAAGGTCTGGGAAGGCTGTGGAAAAATCCTCACAAGGGTCGGGTGGGCAGAGAGACAGCCAGCAGGAAACTCACCAAAGCTGACACTTGGGCAGTCTCTGGTAGGTTCCAGCCTGGGTGTTGGACTCAGAGATAGGGTCTTCAGCACCGTGAGGGGCATTCAGTGTCGGTTGGGTGTGATCAGTCCAGTCTGGGTGTGAGTTGGTTTGGGTGTGATCAGTCCAGTCTGGGTGTGAGTTGGTTTGGGTGTGATCAGTCCAGTCTGGATGTGAATTGGTTTGGGTGTGATCAGTCCAGTCTGGGTGTGAGTTGGTTTGGGTGTGATCAGTCCAGTCTGGGTGTGAGTTGGTTTGGGTGTGTTCAGTCCGGTCTGGGTGTGAATTGGTTTGGGTGTGTTCAGTCCAGTCTGGGTGTGAATTGGTTTGAGTGTGATCAGTCCAGTCTGGGTGTGAGTTGGTTTGGGTGTGATCAGTCCAGTCTGGATGTGAATTGGTTTGAGTGTGATCAGTCCAGTCTGGGTGTGAGTTGGTTTGGGTGTGATCAGTCCAGTCTGGATGTGAATTGGTTTGAGTGTGATCAGTCCAGTCTGGGTGTGAGTTGGTTTGGGTGTGATCAGTCCAGTCTGGGTGTGAGTTGGTTTGGGTGTGTTCAGTCCGGTCTGGGTGTGAATTGGTTTGGGTGTGTTCAGTCCGGTCTGGGTGTGAATTGGTTTGAGTGTGATCAGTCCAGTCTGGGTGTGAATTGGTTTGAGTGTGATCAGTCCAGTCTGGGTGTGAGTTGGTTTGGGTGTGATCAGTCCAGTCTGGGTGTGAATTGGTTTGAGTATGATCAGTCCAGTCTGGGTGTGAGTTGGTTTGGGTGTGATCAGTCCAGTCTGGGTGTGAGTTGGTTTGGGTGTGATCAGTCCAGTCTGGGTGTGAGTTGGTTGGGTGTGATCAGTCCAGTCTGGGTGTGAGTTGGTTGGGTGTGATCAGTCCAGTCTGGGTGTGAGTTGGTAAATTCCACAGATGTGCTGAATAAGGCGTTGGCCTTCTTGGGTCAGTGCATTGAGTACAGGAGATGGGTGGTCATTTTGCTACTGTACAGAAGGTTGGTCAAGCCACTTTTGGAATACTGCATTCAGGCTGGAGTCCCTGTGCTACAGGAAGGATGTGGTGAAAGTTGAAAGGATTCAGAAAAGATTTACAAGGATGTTGCCAGGGTTGGAGGATCTGAGCTACAGGGAGAGGCTGAACAGGCTGGGGCTGTTTTCCCTGGAGCGTTGGAGGCTGAGGGGTGACCTTATAGAGGTTTATAAAATCATGAGGGGCTTGGATAGGGTAAATGATCTGTTGGACTATAACCTGGTGTTGTGTGATTTTTAACCGTGAATAGGCAATGTCTTTTTCCCAGGGTAGTGGAGTCCAAACTGAGAAAGCATAGGTTTAGGGTGAGAGGGGAAAAGGGACCAAGGGGCAACGTTTTCACACAGAGGGTGGTACGTGTATGGAATGAGCTGCCAGAGGAAGTGGTGGAGGCTGGTACAATTGCAACATTTAAGAGGCATTTGGATGGGTATATGAATAGGAAGGGTTTGGAGGGATATGGGCCAGGTGCTGGAAGGTGGGACTAGATTGGGTTGGGATATCTGGTCAGCATGGACGGGTTGGGCCGAAGGGTCTGGGTCTATGTTGAATAGCTCTATGACTCGATGAGTGTTTCTCTCTTGGGTTACTGATGCTCCTGTTCTTTAAGAACACCCACTGACATACTCCCATCTCCCCATCTTTAGGTTTGAGATGTCTGAACGGTGTAAATCCTTGTGGCAACGGAGGGAGTTGCCAATCACTCAGTAACGGAACCGCAACTTGTCTGTAAGTAAGAAAGTGGCTTAATTTGATCACTGCTAAGGGGGCAAGTAATCAATTAAACAGCCATAGTCTCAGGTTAAACTCAACACCTCAAGCTCCCGAAGGGCTTGGTATAACTGTATATTACAGATCAATCATGTTATAATAGACCCTCTCCCTGTTTTGAAATTTATACCGGCATTTTTGCATATTGAAATGCATTATTTATTTCCTCCCTCGTTCATTCTTAAAACACCTTGTAATCAGCTCCACCTTGACCCCTCAAACCACATCATGGTTAGAGTGTGACATGGTTATGTAAATAATTCCAGTAAACCAAGAGGGTTAAAAAGAGGGGAAACTGATTTATCCTCCCCACCTATCCATGACACAATGATTTATTATGATTAATCTGGGACAGCAGTCTTTAACTGAAGGCGCATTTCCAGGAACAGGGAGGTTTATCGATATTCTTGAGATTAAAGACGTCGAGACAGAAACTGGGAGAGGGGCAGTAAGTCTTTCAGAATGACTGTTACAAATCCACCATTCTTCTTTCTGAAAAAGGAGTCTGTTTGTGTTTTCCTGTGTCCGGCTTCATTGTACTGCAAACTGGATGGTCAACAGATGAGAGTACCAACCCAAAACTTCCAGCAAGAGGGAAACACAGGGAGACTCGGATTTCAGGGGAAAACAGAGGGCGACCGGGAATTCCGGGAAACAGAGGGAGACTGGGATTTCAGGGGAAAGCACAGGGAGACTGGGATTTCAGGGAATACAGAGGGAGACTGGGATTTCAGGGAAAATAGAGAGAGACTGGGATTTCAGGGGAAATACAGGGAGACTGGGATTTCAGGGGAAAAAGAGGGGGACTGGAATTTCAGGGGAAATAGAGGGAGATCGGGATTTCAGGGGAACCAGAGGAAGACTGGGATTTCAGGGAATACGGCGGGACACTAGGATTTCAGGGAAAACAAAGGAAGACCGGGATTTTAGGGGAAACAGAGGGGGACTGGAATTTCAGGGGAATCAGAGGGAGATCGGGATTTCAGGGGAAACAGCTGGAAATAGCGATCCCAGGGAAACAGCTGCAATGCCGATCTCCGGTTAATATCCTGAAACAGCAACCAGGGAAACAGCTGGAAATAGATATTCCGGAGAACTAGCTGGGATGGCCATCCCACGGAAACAGGTGGGAGGGAGACCATGGGGCGCGGGATCTTCCACGTGGAGTTGATGAGGGCCGGGGTCCTGGGTCCGGTAACGGGAGAGTGGGATCGGTGAGGGGGTGACAGGAGGGCAGCCCCCTGACTGTGTGGGTTCGAACGGTGCTGGAAATGAAAGAACTGTCACTGAAGACTTTCCCCTTTTGCAATCGTCAGCACAAACGTAGGAATCCCACGTTCCGGAATGGCACATCCATCTACACCCGTGGGAGGGGAGGGTGCTGATTGGTTGGCATTGCCTTGGAGGGAGTCAGCACTCCTCAAGCCGGCGGGAGTGACCTCCCGTTGACCCTGGGAATGTGGTGATTGATGCCTGCAGGATGACAAATCGCAAAGTGGAAAAGTTTGCAGGGTTAGGGAGTAAACCGGGATCGGGGTGGGGGGAGGTGTTGGGAGGGGTGCAGGATGGGCTGTGACTAATGTAGAAAGCTCTCTCAAAGGGCTAGCACCAGCGTGATGGTCCGAATGGCTGCATGATACTGTACTCCTGTTGGATAATGTGGGTAAGGGGCTGAGGTGAGTGAAATGGGGTGCCGTGTGCAGCCAAACAGCCCAGGCAGGAGGTGGGCTGGGGGAGGGACCGGGGAGGGAGCTGGGATTGCCAGAGTGCGGGCGTGGTGGATGGCAGAAGTCCCCCCCCAGCTCTCCGCCCCCAGCCTCGGACGCAATGTTTCTGCTGCGTGGTAGCGCAGTCCTCACTTTGAACAGCCCCCTCACACTGCGGCCGGCCGACATAAATCCAACAGGCCCCATCGAAACTGGCACCTGTCCTCTCAGTCAGATCATAAACACGGGGCATCTGACCATCAACACTGAGCTCCGGACTGACAGTGGTTGCTGGGTGACCGGAAGTGACCCCTGCTAGTCGCATTTCCCTGTGTCCTGTAATAATCTCTGCATCGCCCTATAGAGATGTACAGCTCATCCAGATATCACAACCCAATCTAGTCCCACCTGCCAGCACCCGGCCCATATCCCTCCAAACCCTTCCTATTCATATACCCATCCAGATGCCTCTTAGATGTTGTAATTGTACCAGCCTCCACCACTTCCTCTGGCAGCTCATTCCACACACGTACCACCCTCTGTGCGAAAACATTGCCCTTTGGGTGACTTTTAAATCTTGCCCCCTGCACCTTAAACCTATGCCCTCTAGTTTTGGGCTCCCCTATCCCGGGAAAAAGACCTTGTCTATTCACCTTATCCAAACCCCTCATGTTTTTACAAACCCCTCAGCCCCCAATGCTCCAGGGCAAACAGCCCCAGCCTAATTCAGCCTCTCCCTGTAGCTCCAACTCTCAAACCCTGACAACATCCTTGCGAATCATTTCAGAACCCTTTCAAGCTTCTCAACCTCCTTCCTGTAGCTGGGAGACCAGAGCTGAACACAGTATTCCAACAGTGGCCTGACCAAAGGCAATGTTATTCATTTCGCTACTGACAGGGTCCCGAAACAATCCCTCTCCTGTCATGATTTCTGTCAGTTTTAACCACCTGAATCCTGTCATGATTTCTGTCAGTTTTAATCACCTGAATCCTGTCATGATTTCTGTCAGTTTAACCACCTGAACCCTGTCGTGATTTCTATCAGTTTAACCACCTGAATCCTGTCATGATTTCTGTCAGTTTAACCACCTGAATCCTGTCATGATTTCTGTCAGTTTTAACCACCTGAATCCTGTCATGAGTCCTGTCCTGCAAAACACCCTGTGATTTCAAGAGCTTAATATTGGAGTGGGACACAGCGGAGATCTCTACCTGGAGATCATCGTTCTTACAGATGTGCCTGAGCAGACACTCCAGGCTTCCCAATAACGTCTCGTCTGAGAGGGGGCTTCGTGAGACCGAGCAGCACTCCCTCGGTAACGCAGTGGAGAGGCTGCCTTCATTTAAGCTTTTACAAAAGGGGCTTCAACTTGGAGAGATTTTTGGTGAATTGTAGGATGGTTAGAGCACAGAAGGCACCATAATCATTCGTCCTGTCTCGGGTAATGACCGTTTAAAGCTGAAACGAACCCTGCCCCTGCCATAACCTCAGGCCGTGGATTCTAAATCCTGACCACAGTGGATAGAAAAAGTTTTGTCGTTGGTTCTTTTACCCGCGTGCTTTAACTCTGTGCCATCCAGTGCTCATTCCTTGTGCCAACGTTCCCTCTAGCTGCTTTGATTATTTTGCCTTTTCCCCTTTGTAAATCCAAATTTCTTTAATCTGCCCACAACTACAGGGAGCTGTGAACACAGCCCAGCCCATGAGGCAAGCCAGCAGTCCATCCATTCACTCCACCTACACTTCCCTCTGCCTTGGGAAAGCAGACAATTTCATTAAAGGCCCCTCCTGCACACCCCCAGCTACAACATCTTCCACCTGGCAGATTCAGGAACAGCTTTTCCCCGCTGTTCTTAGAACGATTAGGTTAGATCCCCTACAGTGTGGAAACAGGCCCTTCGGCCCAACAAGCCCACACCGACCCTCCGTAGGGTAACCCACCCAGACCCATTCCCCTCTGACTGATGCACCTCACACAGCAGACAGTTTACCACGGCCAATTCGCCCTGACCCGCACATCTTTGTGACTGTGGGAGGAAACCCACGCAGACACGGTGGGGAAGAATGTGCAAACTCCGCACAGCCATCGACCGAGGCTGGAATCGAACCTGGGTCCCTGGTGCTGTGAGGCAGTGGCGCTAACCCCTGAGACACCATGCTGCCCTCTCAAATGGGCACTTTGTCTACAGCCGTAGCATCGTATCCCTCACTCTATCGCCCTGATATGCTTTGTACAGTACTGACCGTGAAACAAATCTTTTCACTATACCCCGTGACAGGAATAAATTAAATCAAATCGAAACGTCCATGTTTAGACATAGGGGCAGGGATGTCACCTGGGCATTGGGGCTGATACCTATTTTCTGGGTTTTGTGATGTTGCATTCCCTCCCCCACCCAGAGGATGATTGACCCACACTTCCACCCCCACCTCCACCCACCTCTCGATCACCTCCCTTGTAGC
Organism: Hemiscyllium ocellatum; assembly: GCF_020745735.1. NCBI lineage: Eukaryota > Metazoa > Chordata > Chondrichthyes > Orectolobiformes > Hemiscylliidae > Hemiscyllium > Hemiscyllium ocellatum. The sequence goes on from NC_083435.1 coordinate 15,007,223, forward strand.
TGTGGGTCTGCTGTTTTCGGCTCTGTTGTGTTGAGCAGGCTGTTTCCTCCTGCTCATTCCTTGTGGCTGGAATGTCGACTCTCCTGCTCCTCGGATGCTGCCTGACCCTCTGTCCTTCCCCAGCACCGTGCACGTTTTGACCCAGTTTTTTTTCCCTTGTTGCCCTGGAGTCCAGACGATGCGTAAAGTGTCTGTAATTGTGCATTGTGGCCTTTATGACGACGGTGAACTTTGCCCTTAGGGGCTGAAACGGACTCTTTTCTGTCGTCGTGATACCTTTTAAAAGGGGCAGTGACCCGTGCGCAAACTCTATACGGGTATCTCCCCGTATCCAGGGGCAATACGTTCCAAGACCTATCACAGACGCACAAAACCGCAGATATGAGTGAGTCCTATCATTTAAATGCGAAATGTATCTCCCCGGCAGCCCCCTGGAATTAGTTCTGGAATGTTCCGTGTACAATTTTCAGGCTGCGGCTAACCACGGATAACTGAAACCATGGATTCAGATCCCGAGGATACCAGGGTTTATTTTATGCAGTGAGAGTCATAGAGATGTACAGCACAGAAACAGACCCTTCGGTCCAACCCATCCATGCCGACCTGATATCCCAACCCAATCTAGTCCCACCTGCCAGCACCCGGCCCATATCCCTCCAAACCCTTCCTATTCATATACCCATCCAGATGCCTCTTAAATGTTGCAATTGTACCAGCCTCCACCACTTCCTCTGGCAGCTCATTCCATACACGTACCACCCTCTGTGTGAAAAAGTTGCCCCTTAGGTCTCTTTTATATCTTTCCCCTCTCACCCTAACCCTATGCCCTCTAGTTCTGGACTTCCCCACCCCAGGGAAGAAACTTTGTCTATTTATCCTATCCATGACCCTTATAATTTTGTAAACCTCTATAAGGTCACCCCTCAGCCTCCAACGCTCCAGGGAAAACAGTCCCAGCCTGTTCAGCCTCTCCCTACAGCTCAAATCCTCCAACCCCGGCAACATCGTTGTAAATATTTTCTGAACCCTTTCAAGTTTCACAACATCTTTCCGATAGGAGGGAGACCAGGATTGCACACAATATTCCAACAGTGGCCTAACCAATGTCCTGTACAGCCGCATCATGTACCTCCCAACTCATTCTGGGCACCTCGCGGTCACGTTCCTCCCCCTGTGCACCGTTCACGTGGCGATTGATGCATTACGCCGCGGAGATTAATCTGTATTTTTTTTTTATTTTTGGTTTGGAAAAACCCGCAGCTGCGTGCCACCCTACATCGGTGACCTGTGCCAGTTTGTGGACCCCTGCTCCGGCAACCGGTGTCTGCACGGCGCCGCCTGTCACACCCGCGCCCGCAACGGCTCTCTCTCCGCCTTCTGCTCCTGCCCTCCCGGCTACGCGGGCCGGCGGTGCGAGAGGAGCGCGGTGAACCGCGCCTGCCTGACCAACCCGTGCCTGAACCGGGGGACCTGTGAGCCGGCCTCTGCCTCCCAGTACCGATGCCGGTGTCTGCATGGCTGGACCGGTAAGGCTCCGGCGTTGGGTTGTCACCCACGTTTGGGATAGGGTTTTCGTGCAGTGCCACAGGGCAGGGTCAGGACCATCCCCTCACCGCGCGCCGCCTCCCCAAGTCCATCAGCCGCGGAGTAACAGACTGACGGTGAGGGGGGGAGGGGAAGCGCTGCCCAATGTCGGGGTGCTGGGTGGGGTGGAGGGGGAGTGGAGTGGGACGGGGGAGTGAAATCTCAATCACGGTGCTACTGCGGCGCGTGGGCCTTGGTGGGGTGGGCATACTGCTGGCCTTCGGTAACGGGTTGTGGCAAAATCCCCCGCACACCCTCCCCCAACACCACCCCCCCCGGTTCCATCAGGATGGGGATAACGTTCTGACAGTGTGTGACACCCACACACACACCTCCCTCCCCCACCCCTAGGGTCTGGGGGGAGGGTGGGTGACGGTGTAGATTCCGGACGCAGTGACCCGGTTGGAACGTCAACCATGTTGTCCTCCACGCTCCGTTGTGGGATTGTCGGAAAAGACTGTCTGGCTCACCGGTGGGAGGAGGTACCCGCTGTCTTTGGCCAGTCTGACCTCCACGTGACTCCAGGCCTCCTGTGGTGACCTCGGTCAGGCCTTGACCACCTGGTTCGGGCCTTACGAAAAGGCCCCGTTGGCCCAGGACGGAATTGGGGCTGGAATCCGTCCGAGGCCCTCCTCACGTTCCGAGTGTCCTCCAGAAGCGCTTATTCCTGTCAGTCACACCCTGTGCGTTACCATGGGGACAGCTCCCTGTCAGTCTCACCCTGTGTGTTACCGTGGGGATAGGGACAGCTCCCTGTCAGTCTCACCCTGTGTGTTACCGTGGGGATAGGGACAGCTCCCTGTCAGTCTCACCCTGTGCGTTACCGTGGGGACAGCTCCCTGTCAGTCTCACCCTGTGTGTTACCGTGGGGATAGGGACAGCTCCCTGTCAGTCTCACCCTGTGCGTTACCGTGGGGACAGCTCCCTGTCAGTCTCACCCTGTGTGTTACCGTGGGGATAGGGACAGCTCCCTGTCAGTCTCACCCTGTGCGTTACCATGGGACAGCTCCCTGTCAGCCTCACCCTGTGTGTTGCCGCGGTGACAGGGACAGCTCCCTATCAGTCTCACCCTGTGTGTTACCATGGGGACAGCTCCCTGTCAGTCTCACCCTGTGTGTTATTGTGGGGACAGCTCCCTGTCAGTCTCACCCTGTGCGTTACCATGGGGACAGCTCCCTGTCAGTCTCACCCTGTGTGTTATTGTGGGGACAGCTCCCTGTCAGTCTCACCCTGTGTGTTACCGTGGGGACAGCTCCCTGTCAGTCTCACCCTGTGTGTTACTGTGGGGACAGCTCCCTGTCAGTCTCACCCTGTGCGTTACCGGGGACAGCTCCCTGTCAGTCACACCCTGTGCGTTACCGTGGGGACAGCTCCCTGTCAGCCTCACCCTGTGTGTTGCCGCGGTGACAGGGACAGCTCCCTATCAGTCTCACCCTGTGCGTTACCATGGGGACAGCTCCCTGTCAGTCTCACCCTGTGTGTTATTGTGGGGACAGCTCCCTGTCAGTCTCACCCTGTGCGTTACCATGGGGACAGCTCCCTGTCAGTCTCACCCTGTGTGTTATTGTGGGGACAGCTCCCTGTCAGTCTCACCCTGTGTGTTACCGTGGGGACAGCTCCCTGTCAGTCTCATCCTGTGTGTTACTGTGGGGACAGCTCCCTGTCAGTCTCACCCTGTGCGTTACCGGGGACAGCTCCCTGTCAGTCACACCCTGTGCGTTACCGTGGGGACAGCTCCCTGTCAGCCTCACCCTGTGTGTTGCCGCGGTGACAGGGACAGCTCCCTATCAGTCTCACCCTGTGCGTTACCATGGGGACAGCTCCCTGTCAGTCTCACCCTGTGTGTTATTGTGGGGACAGCTCCCTGTCAGTCTCACCCTGTGCGTTACCATGGGGACAGCTCCCTGTCAGTCTCACCCTGTGTGTTATTGTGGGGACAGCTCCCTGTCAGTCTCACCCTGTGTGTTACCGTGGGGACAGCTCCCTGTCAGTCTCACCCTGTGTGTTACTGTGGGGACAGCTCCCTGTCAGTCTCACCCTGTGCGTTACCGGGGACAGCTCCCTGTCAGTCACACCCTGTGCGTTACCGTGGGGACAGCTCCCTGTCAGCCTCACCCTGTGTGTTGCCGCGGTGACAGGGACAGCTCCCTATCAGTCTCACCCTGTGCGTTACCATGGGGACAGCTCCCTGTCAGTCTCACCCTGTGTGTTATTGTGGGGACAGCTCCCTGTCAGTCTCACCCTGTGTGTTACCATGGGGACAGCTCCCTGTCAGTCTCACCCTGTGTGTTATTGTGGGGACAGCTCCCTGTCAGTCTCACCCTGTGTGTTACTGTGGGGACAGCTCCCTGTCAGTCTCACCCTGTGCGTTACCGGGGACAGCTCCCTGTCAGTCACACCCTGTGCGTTACCGTGGGGACAGCTCCCTGTCAGCCTCACCCTGTGTGTTACTGTGGGGACAGCTCCCTGTCAGTCTCACCCTGTGTGTTATTGTGGGGACAGCTCCCTGTCAGTCTCACCCTGTGTGTTACCGTGGGGACAGCTCCCTGTCAGTCTCACCCTGTGTGTTACCGTGGGGACAGCTCCCTGTCAGTCACACCCTGTGCGTTACCGTGGGGACAGCTCCCTGTCAGTCACACCCTGTGCGTTACCGTGGGGACAGCTCCCTGTCAGTCACACCCTGTGCGTTACCATGGGGACAGCTCCCTGTCAGTCACATGTTGTGTGTTACTGTAGAGACTGTGGATGCTTGTGGGTCCGGAGCCAATCAAGTGGGGGCTGCTTTCTCCTGGATGGTGTTGAGCTTCTCGAGTGTTGTTGGGGCTGCCCCCCATCCAGGGCAAGTGGGGAGTATTCCATCCCACTCCCCTGAGTCGTGCCTTGGAGATGGTGGACAGGCCTTGGGGGAGTCAGGGGTGGGGTACTCACCGCAGTATTCCCAGCCTCTGACCTGCTCTTGTAGCCCCTGGGCCCATGTCAGGGGGCAATGTGGGGAGTCCAGCTGAGTGTGTGGTCAATGGTAGCCCCCAGGATGTTGATAGTGGAGGAGGGGGTGTTCAGTGAGGGGGAGGGAGAGGTGGAGAGGGACGGAGGGAGAGGGAGGGAGAGACAGATGGAGAGAGAGGGAGTTAGGGAGAAAGAGAAATGGAGAGGGACAGGGAGAGATGGAGAGGGAGAGAGAGGGATATATAGAGAGAGAGAAGGAGGAGAGATGGAGAGAGGGATGGAGAGATGGAGAGAGAGAAAGAGGTGAGAGGGAGAGAGAGAAAGGGAGAGGGAGCGAGATGGAGAGGGAGAGAGATGGAGAGGAAGGGTGAGGGAGACATAGAGAGAGCGAGAGGGAGGGAGATATGGAGAGAGAGGGAGGGAGGGAGAGATGGGGAGAGGTAGGAGGAAAGAAAGAAAGAGAGAGCGAGAGAGAGAAAGAAAGAACGAGAGAGGGAGAGAGAGAGAGAGAGAGAGTGGAGGGGGGGAGCGGGGAGCGGAGGTGTTCAGTGCCATCGAAGGTGAAGGGGACGTTGGTTTGATTGTGTTTCTGGCTGCTGGAGGGTGGTGGATGGATGATTGTAAAGGGCCCGAGGTCACTGACATCATCTCCCCCTCCCCTTCCTTCCGCCCCTTCCATTCAGGGCGTCATTGCCAGTTGGCAGATATGTGCAGTGCCAACCCCTGCACCAACGGTGGGAGTTGTACCAGTACTGAGGGGCACTTTACCTGCCGCTGCCCCCCAGGCTTTGAGGGTCAGGTCTGTGAGATCGATGTGGACGAGTGTAGCTCGGGGGATGCCAGACCCTGCCAGAATGGAGCCAGCTGTGTCAATGTGCCCGGCTCGTACAGCTGCACGTGTCCTCCTGGATTCACCGGCGCCAACTGTGAGCTCCCCTCTGCCACCTGCTACCCAACATCCTGCCATAACGGAGGAACGTGCCTCACCCGTCCCGGAGAGATGTACCACTGCGCCTGTCTCCCAGGTACCATCCTCTCCCTCTCCCTCTCCCTCTCTCCCACCCCTCTCTCTCTCTCTCTCCCACCTCTCTCCCTCTCCCTCTCTCTCTCTCCCACCCCTCTCCCTCTCCCTCTCTCTCTCTCCCCACCAACACACCCCCGCCCCCCCGTCCTGGAGCGATGTATCACTGCACCTGTCTCCGAGGTCCTGCTCTCTCTCTCCCTCTCTCCCAGTCCCTCCCCAACTCTCTCTCTATCCCCACCCCACCCCCACCTCTTCCTCTCTCCCTCTCTCCCTCGCCCTGGAGCAATGTATCACTGAGCCTGTCTGGAGAGGGGAGTGTGTGGGTGGGTTTGGGGTAAGGGGAGTGTGTGGGTGGGTCTGGGGGAAGGGGAGTGTGTGGGTGGGTTTGGGGTAAGGGGAGTGTGTGGGTGGGTCTGGGGGAGGGGGAGTGTGTGGGTGGGTCTGGGGGAAGGGGAGTGTGTGGGTGGGTCTGGGGGAAGGGGAGTGTGTGGGTGGGTTTGGGGTAAGGGGAGTGTGTGGGTGGGTCTGGGGGGAGGGGAGTGTGTGGGTGGGTCTGGGGGAGGGGGAGTGTGTGGGTGGGTCTGGGGGAAGGGGAGTGTGTGGGTGGGTCTGGGGGAAGGGGAGTGTGTGGGTGGGTTTGGGGTAAGGGGAGTGTGTGGGTGGGTCTGGGGGTGGGGAGTGTGTGGGTGGGTCTGGGGGAAGGGGAGTGTGTGGGTGGGTCTGGGGGAAGGGGAGTGTGTGGGTGGGTCTGGGGGAGGGGGAGTGTGTGGGTGGGTCTGGGGGAGGGGTAGTGTGTGGGTGGGTCTGGGGGAAGGGGAGTGTGTGGGTGGGTCTGGGGGAAGGGGAGTGTGTGGGTGGGTTTGGGGTAAGGGGAGTGTGTGGGTGGGTCTGGGGGGAGGGGAGTGTGTGGGTGGGTCTGGGGGAAGGGGAGTGTGTGGGTGGGTCTGGGGGAAGGGGAGTGTGTGGGTGGGTCTGGGGGGAGGGGAGTGTGTGGGTGGGTCTGGGGGTGGGGGAGTGTGTGGGTGGGTCTGGGGGTGGGGAGTGTGTGGGTGGGTCTGGGGAGGGGTAGTGTGTGGGTGGGTCTGAGGGGTGGGGAGTGTGTGGGTGGGTCTGAGGGGTCAGGAGTGTGTGGGTGGGTCTGGGGGAAGGGGAGTGTGTGGGTGGGTCTGGGGGAAGGGGAGCGTGTGGGTGGGTCCGGGGGTGTGGGAGTGTGTGGGTGAGTCTGAGGGAGGATTGGGTGCGTGGGTATGGGGGTCGGGGTGTGTGTGTGTGTGGGTGAGTCCGAGGGAGGAGGGTAGAACGTGGGAGTGGATGTTGTTAAAGTGAACAGCCTGTACCATCCACATCAAAACCTCTGCACATCTCAAGGCTGTTTCTCGCGGTGGGTATGGCGGCCAGTCCCCTCAAATGTTCCTTGTTATCAGAGAGAGAGTTTTAATGCGTTCAGAAGCTCTCTCCCTCCACCCGACCTCCTGTCCTGAACGCTGAGGGTGGGTTACAGCACTGAATTGGCAGAGTCACGGATCTAATACCGACTGTTCCTTTGGTATTTAATCCCTGCAGTTTTTGATAACCTGACATCATGGTCTTAGCTCCATGCAAGTATTTGTATTTGGGGTTGGCCGTGGTGGAGATTGTGATAAATCACTGACGATGTAAGACATGGTTGGAAGGTGCTGTGTGTGAGCTGTTTTGTTTGGAGCTGTTTTGTTTAAACATCTCAACAAGAGCGGACTGCGTTGCTGTATTGTCCTGCAATTGCTCTGTTCCAGGAGGGTCCTCCACCACCTATCGTGGGCCGCACGGTGGCACAGTGGTTAGCACTGCTGTCTCACAGCACCAGAGACCCGAGTTCAATTCCCGACTCAGGCGACTGACTGTGTGGAGTTTGCACATTCTCCCCGTGTCTGCGTGGGTTTCCTCCGGGTGCTCCGGTTTCCTCCCACAGTCCAAAGATGTGCAGGTTAGGTGAATTGGCCATGCTAAATTGCCCGTAGTGTTAGGTAAGGGGTAAGTGTAGGGGTATGGGTGGGTTGCGCTTCGGTGGGTCGGTGTGGACTTGTTGGGCCGAAGGACCTGTTTCCACACTGTAAGTAATCTAATCTAATCACAAAGTGTGCAAAACGCAAAGAGAAATCGACAGGAGGACCAAGCAGAGCAGGCAGCGTCCGCTGTGATTGAGATGGGGGGTCAACCTCTTGGAACTGAGGGAAGGTTAAAGATCAGACGGGCTTGGGGAAGGGTGAGGGACAATGAGCTCTGGGTGCACCAGCCACTGAAGGCGGTGGAGAAGGTCAATGGTGCGATGGCCTTCAGAGTGAGAAGGTTCCAGCACAGAGCAGGGATGTGCAGGTGAGACCGCAGCTGGAGTCTTGGCTGCAGGTTTGGCCTGTTTCTCTGAGGAAGGACCTTCTGGTAAAGGTTTCCCCAGACTGATTCCAGGACTGACCTGGGAGCAATGGATTGAATTGGTTAGGACGATATTCCTGATGAAGGGCTTATGCCCGAAACTTCGGTTCTCCTGCCCCTCGGATGACCCAGCACCGCGCTCCTGACTCTGATCTCCAGCATCCGCAGTCTGCACTTTCCCCTGGGACTGTATTCCCCGGCGGTCGGAAAAATGAGGGGCGGGTCTCACAGGAACGAATAAAATTCTAACAGGACCAAACAGGATAAACGCAGGAGTGTCCCCAGGGTGCAGAGAGTTTAAGTATAAACTCCAGACTGAGCTGAGGAGAATTGTCTCCACCAAGGGAGAGGGGAGCCTGGGGGATCCCTCTGCCTCCAAAAGCAACTGAGGCAAAAACGCTGAACGTTTTCAAGAAGGAGTTAGATGGAGCTCTTAAGGTGAACAAAATTATGAGGGGCATGGATAGGATAAACAGACAAGGTCTTTTCCCTGGGGTCTGGGAGTCCAGAATTAGAGGGCATAGGTTTAGGGTGAGAGGGGAAAGATTTAAAAAAGACCAAAGGGGCAATTTTTTCACACAGAGGGTGGTGCGTGTATGGAATGAGTTGCCAGAGGAAGTGGTGGAGGCTGGTACAATTGCAACATTTAAGAGGCATTTGGATGGGTTTATGAATAGGAAGGGTTTGGAGGGATATGGGCCGGGTGGGACTAAAATGGGTTGGGATATCAGGACGGCATGGACAGGTTGGATCGAAGGGTCTGTTTCCGTGCTGTACATCTCTATGACTCTACGGCACGGGGAGGCTGGGGGAACAGGGGATTGAATTGAATGTACCACTACGGCTGTATTTAATGGTGGAGCAGGCCAGAAGGGCCGAATGGCCTGCCTTTGTTCTCACTTTCAGCCCGTTTCCACACGGAGCTAAGTCGCGGGATAACGAAAGGGGAGGTCAGCGACAGGGTGGATGGAGAGAGATGTCTGGAGGCAGGCGAGACAACAGGAAACGTTTGCTGCTCTCCCTGTCCCCTGGGTGCTCTATCTCTCTCTCTCTCTCTCTCTCGCACAGAGACAGTGCGGTCTGATCCCTCGGCCAGGGCCACGTACCGCAGCTCAGGTCTCTGCAGGGTTTCTCAGCTGGCAGTCATGCCTCTGGGCTGCGGCGAGCACATTCAGAGCCAGCTCTCGGAGACACCGTCGGGCTGCACAGCCCACTCTCGCACAGTCAGTGATAACCGCCAGCGATTTCAGGCTGAGTTACTGAAATATTTCAGAGCCAGAGGTTACCTCTCCGTGAGCTGCGGTTCAATGAGATCGCAAACTGTAGTTAATAATGGAAACAGAAAAGGGCTGGAGAGATGCTGCATCAGCTGGGGGCAGAGAAAATGAGTGATAGTTTTACATCCCGTTGTGACTCCTTTCCGGAACCTGGAAGGGGCTGGAAAATGATGAATTTTACGGTATTGCTTGTTTGCGGTGTTGGGGAGAGGGAGTGGTGGAGGCACGCAGGCACGGACGGTGATGTTCCCCACAGAGAAAGACAGAAGGATTGCTAATGGTGGTAGAGGAGCGACAGAGTTGAGAGAGAGGTGTTAATGGCAGAATATGGGTCAGCTCTGCTCAGTGCAAACCCAAGCAGATACAGACATGACACTGAGGGTGAAAGCTCTTCCATCAAAACACAGGACTTTGTTCATGCTCTGAAATTGATGACGCCGATGTTGAATCAAGAAGTCTATCAAGTATCAAAGTGGAAAACAAGGTTCTGTTCCTTGAGTTTGCAATGGGCTTCATTGGAACAATTCAACAGGCCTGGGAGAGAAACGTTGCCCTGACCCCACCACATACAGACGATAGATATCTGACACTGATTTGAGAGAAACAATTCTGCTGAAGATAGTAAATCCAACACCGATCCATTCGGAATGATCCAAGTGACCACTCAATACTGACCCTCTGACAGTGCGGCACTCCCTCAGTACTGACCCTCTGACAGTGCAGAACACCCTCAGTACTGACCCTCTGACAGTGCAGCACTCCCTCAGTACTGACCCTCTGACAGTGCAGCACTCCCTCAGTACTGACCCTCTGACAGTGTGGCTCTCCCTCAGTACTGACCCTCTGACAATGCAGCACTCCCTCAGTACTGATTCTCTGACAGTGCAGCACTCCCTCAGTACTGACCCTCTGACAGTGCAGCACTCCCTCAGTACTGACCCTCTGACAGTGCAGCACTCCCTCAGTACTGACTCTGTGACAGTGCAGCACTCCCTCAGTACTGACCCTGTGACAGTACGGCACTCCCTCAGTACTGACCCTCTGACAGTGCGGCACTCCCTCAGTACTGACCCTCTGACAGTGCGGCACTCCCTCAGTACTGACCCTCTGACAGTGCGGCATTCCCTCAGTACTGACCCTCTGACAGTGCGGCACTCCCTCAGTACTGACCCTCTGACAGTGCGGCACTCCCTCAGTACTGACCCTCTGACAGTGTGGCACTCCCTCAGTACTGACCCTCTGACAGTGTGGCACTCCCTCAGCACTCCCTCAGAACTGCCCCTCTGACAGTGCGGCACTCCCTCAGTACTGACCCTCTGACAGTGCAGCACTCCCTCAGTACTGACCCTCTGACAATGCAGCACTCCCTCAGTACTGATTCTCTGACAGTGCAGCACTCCCTCAGTACTGCCCCTCTGACAGTGTGGCTCTCCCTCAGTACTGACCCTCTGACAATGCAGCACTCCCTCAGTACTGATTCTCTGACAGTGCAGCACTCCCTCAGTACTGACCCTCTGACAGTGTGGCACTCCCTCAGCACTCCCTCAGAACTGCCCCTCTGACAGTGCGGCACTCCCTCAGTACTGACCCTCTGACAGTGCAGCACTCCCTCAGTACTGACCCTCTGACAATGCAGCACTCCCTCAGTACTGATTCTCTGACAGTGCAGCACTCCCTCAGTACTGCCCCTCTGACAGTGTGGCTCTCCCTCAGTACTGACCCTCTGACAATGCAGCACTCCCTCAGTACTGATTCTCTGACAGTGCAGCACTCCCTCAGTACTGACCCTCTGACAGTGCAGCACTCCCTCAGTACTGACTCTGTGACAGTGCAGCACTCCCTCAGTACTGACCCTGTGACAATGCAGCACTCCCTCAGTACTGATTCTCTGACAGTGCAGCACTCCCTCAGTACTGCCCCTCTGACAGTGCAGCACTCCCTCAGTACTGACCCTCTGACAGTGCAGCACTCCCTCAGTACTGACTCTGTGACAGTGCAGCACTCCCTCAGTACTGACCCTGTGACAGTACGGCACTCCCTCAGTACAGACCCTTTGACAGTGCCGCACACCCTCAGTACAGACCCTCTGACAGTGCGGCACTCCCTCAGTACTGCAAGGAGACTGCCTGCATCATCTATGGGAAGAGAACCTGAATGGGGCTTGGGATAAGAATGTGTGACTGTGGCAGGTCTGCTGAACTCTAAGCTCCATCTTATGGCGGGGCGCGTCTTTGGAAAGAATGGCTGTAACAAATGATTCAGAGCTGCCATGGAAGTGCCTTTTTCTCTCAGCTTTCCAATGTGCTTTCCCACAGCCTACACCGGTCGGTTTTGTGAGGTGAATGTCGATGACTGTGAGGACCACCAGTGTCAGAACGGGGGCTCCTGTGTGGACCGAGTCAGCGGCTACGATTGTCAATGTCCCTCCACCTGGACTGGTCAGTAAACATCTCCCATCGGTACCTCTATCAGATACAGCTCCTTCAGGGTTCTCAATTCCGTCTGTGTGGAATGTTGGTCATAGTTAACGGGGTCAGTGCAAGAGGTTATTGGCGACACAGCATCACACTGAGTTGACACATTGACTGTGTGCATGGTCTGGCTGGGTTTGGGAGCTAAGGTCAGGTGTGGTATGGACAAGGTCACAGCGGGTTCAGAGGTTGACTCGATGACATCATCAGTGATGGGCAGGATAAGGTTGGGGATTGATGGAATAGAGTCACAGTGAGTTCAGAGTTTAATGGGATAGGGTCAAGGCGAGTTCAGAGGTTGATGTGATAAGGTCACAGTGAGTTCATGGGTTGTTGGGATAAGGTCACGGTGAGTTCAGGGGTTGATGGGATAAGGTCATGGTGAGTTCAGGGGTTGATGGGATAAGGTCACGGTGAGTTCGGGGGTTGATGGGATAGGGTCACAGTGAGTTCAGGGGTTGATGTGATAAGGTCACGGTGAGTTCAGGGGTTGATGTGATAAGGTTACTGTGAGTTCAGGGGTTGTTGGGATAAGGTTACGGTGAGTTCAGGGGTTGATGGGATAAGGTTACTGTGAGTTCGGGGGTTGATGGGATAGGGTCACAGTGAGCTCAGGGGTTGACGTGATAAGGTCACGGTGAGTTCAGGGGTTGATGTGATAAGGTCACGGTGAGTCCAGGGGTTGATGTGATAAGGTTACGGTGAGTTCAGGGGTTTTTGGGATAAGGTTACGGTGAGTTCAGGGGTTGATGGGATAAGGTTACTGTGAGTTCAGGGGTTGATGGGATAAGGTCATGGTGAGTTCAGGGGTTGATGGGATAAGGTCACGGTAAGTTCAGGGGTTGATGTGATAAGGTTACGGTGAGTTCAGGGGTTGTTGGGATAAGGTTACGGTGAGTTCAGGGGTTGATGGGATAAGGTTACTGTGAGTTCAGGGGTTGATGGGAAAAGGTCACGGTGAGTTCAGGGGTTGATGTGATAAGGTTACGGTGAGTTCAGGGGTTGATGTGGTAAGGGCACGGTGAGTTCAGGGGTTGATGTGATAAGGTCACAGTGAGTTCAGGGGTTGATGTGATAAGGTTACGGTGAGTTCAGGGGTTGTTGGGATAAGGTTACGGTGAGTTCAGGGGTTGATGGGATAAGGTTACTGTGAGTTCAGGGGTTGATGGGAAAAGGTCACGGTGAGTTCAGGGGTTGATGTGATAAGGTTACGGTGAGTTCAGGGGTTGATGTGGTAAGGTCACGGTGAGTTCAGGGGTTGATGTGGTAAGGTCACGGTGAGTTCAGGGGTTGATGTGATAAGGTTACGGTGAGTTCAGGGGTTGATGTGATAAGGTTACGGTGAGTTCAGGGGTTGATGTGGTAAGGTCACGGTGAGTTCAGGGGTTGATGGGATAAGGTCACGGTGAGTTCAGGGGTTGATATGATAAGGTCACGGTGAGTTCAGGGGTTGATGTGATAAGGTTACGGTGAGTTCAGGGGTTGATGTGGTAAGGTCACGGTGAGTTCAGGGGTTGATGGGATAAGGTCATGGTGAGTTCAGGGGTTGATGTGATAAGGTTACCGTGAGTTCAAGGGTTGATGGGATAAGGTCACGGTGAGTTCAGGGATACATAGAAAAAGGTCATGGTGAGTTCATCGATTCCAGGAGAAGAGATGGCAGTGCCCTTACTGGCTTTGATCATATGTCTTACAGCACCTTCGGCGCCCACAGGCTTGGCAAACAGCGACCGGGGTGGGGTGGGGCAGGCAGGGTATCTATGTCGCGGGTCAGGGTGGGTGGGTGGGCGGGTATTGCGTGAGGCATTTCCCCCGGGGTCGGCGTGGCTCCCCGCCCCACCCTGACCACCCCCTGCTTGGCTTTCAGGCCGGTACTGCACCGACGACGTGGACGAGTGCCAGCTGCAGCCCGAGCTGTGCCAGAACGGGGGCACCTGCACCAACCTGGACGGGGGCTACAGCTGCATCTGTGTCAATGGCTGGTCCGGCTGGGACTGCGGAGAGAACATCAATGACTGCACCGAGAGCTCCTGTGCGCACGGTGCCACCTGCCATGACAAGGTGGCAAACTTTGTGTGTGAGTGCCCGCCGGGGAAAAAAGGTATGCCCTGCCCCAGGTTCGGCCACGTAAGGAGGGTCTTGGGGTGTTTGTGGAACTTGGGGCGGGTCTCCCTATTGTCCGTTTGGAGTCCGGGTTGGGGGAAGTAAGTGATCTACCTCAACCCACCTTGAGTCTGAAAGCCCCATTGCCTTGACCCCAACGCGTGCAGATCCACGCGCCCAGGATCAACAGCAGGAATCTTGCCTTCACTGTGGGAGCAGGTTTGGGTGAACCCACTGGGCAGGGGCTTAGGTGGGTCACCAGTTTGACCTTACTCACTCATCGACGGAGAGCAAAAGTGAGCTCAGCCCTTGCATCGACCTTGTCCTGTTCCCATCAGTCTTATCGAGGTCAAATTCATTCCCGAGGTCGTACAGTGAACCGTTGGAAGTCTCGCTCTACCTGGGCGACAGCGGAAGCTGGGAATGTCAACTCCCGATGGCCAGTCAGACGGAATCCTGTCGGGAGGTACCATGTCGGTATTCCGTCTGTGAGGGAGTTGAAATTTGGCAAGTGTGACGGTGAAATGACGACCGACGCCCCCAACGCCGGTGTTTCCTTGTAACACCTCAGGGTCCATCTGTGGGAGACTGGGAATGACACCACCCATTTGTATACCAATCTCATACACTAGAGGGTGGCTCCAAGGGGTCCCCAGCCAATCAAGTTCTTTAGAAGTGGAAGCAAAGTTCCGCGAGCAGCAGAGCAAGGGTCAGACGTTCTGGGTTTGCTTTTGGAGATATTGATTGAGGGGATTGCATTATTCAGGACAACGAACGTAATTCCTCTCTCCTTTTTTGGAGAATCCATTGTGAGAGGCCTGAGATGGCCTCAGCTGAAGGTCAGCTCTGAAAGATGACACCTTGTGCACCCTACTCTCGACACAGGACTTTGGGGTGGGGTGGGTGGGGGTTGGAAACGTGGTCAGCTTGGATCTTTCAGCCAAAATCAGTGAGATTTGCTTTCTCTGACCGCGAGACAAGGTGGTGACGCACTGCAGCACAGTGTCAGAGATCAGGGATGAGAACAAATGACTCACGCACAATGGCCCACTGGTTAGCACCGCTGCCTCACAGCGCCAGGGATCCAGGTCTGATTCCACCTTCGGGTGTGGAGTTTGCACATTCTCCCCGTATCTGCGTGAGGTCCCTCCAAGCCCCTCCGGTTTCCTCCCACAATCCAAAGGCGTGCAGGTTAGTGTGGCTTCGCCATGCTAAGTTGATCCATGGTGAATTAGCGAGGGGAAACGCAGGGTTACGGGGTTAGGGTGTGCCTGGGTGGGATGCTCTTTCGGAAGGCCAGGCTGGATACGCTGGGCCGAATGGTCTGCTCCCACACCGTGGGGGATTCCGCGACTTATTCCACCCCCTGTCAAAGACCTCACCTCGCGCGGCTCTCCAAAAACCGGAGTTGTTTCTCACCGGTAGGCTGGAAGTGTTGGGTAACTCAGCCACCCTCTCCTCAGTCAGAGACTCAAGTCATTCACCGTCGACGGCCATATGGCGGACGGATGGAGAATTCCCCGGTTTTCCCCCTCCCTCCTGGAGCAGAGAGATGCTCATAGTTCACCGACGCGAAGGGGTCAGGACTTTGGTGCGGCAGATAGAAACGCGGAAACCGAGACCATCAGCCGGATTAGCCGCCATATTGGTGAACGGCAGCACAGAGGGACCGAATGGCCTACTCCTGTTCTTAAATCACGGCGTTCCTCTGAAACAGGGGAAGGGTGGCGTTAAAGCTGAATTCCGACCTGGTCGGGGGCGGGATCGGGGAGCATTTCTTCCAACAAGAGCTCAGGGGGAACTCCGCCTCCAACCGGAAAAGGGGACGGACTCCAGGGAAGGTTGGGTGCTCTCCAAGACTGCATCCGAAAAGGTAGCTGTTGGGCGAGGGGTCTTGAACGCCCCGCCCAGTCCTCTTTGGGTAGAGAGTCGGATGATCTGTGTCGAGTCACTTGCTTGCTCCTTTATCCCAGGTCTGTTCTGTCAACTGGACGACCCATGCATCAATAACCCATGCCACGCTAACGCGGTCTGCGAGATGAACCCCCTGACAGGAGAGGCCATGTGTGAGTGCCCGCTTGGATTCACTGGGCAGTCATGCAAGCACGACATTAACGAGTGCTCGATGGGTAAGTCTGACTGGGCCTGGACTGGAGGCACTCAGAGGCCTCCCGGTCTCACATCCTTTTACACACCGCCCTCCATCACCACACCCCACCCCGACCCATAGAGTCTCCATGGAGTCCCATAGGCTAGAAGAATCGAATGGCTGTCCCCACCCCAACAACGACAGAGCAGTACGGTGGGTCAGTGGCTAGCACCGCTGCCTCACAGCGTCAGGGCCCTGGGTTCAATTCCAGCCTCGGGTGACTGTCTGTGTGGGGTTTGCACATTCTCCCCATGTCTGCGTGGGTTTCCTCCAGTTTCCCCCCACAATCCAAAGATATGCAGGTTAGTGTGGATTGGCCGTGCTAAATTGTCCCATAGTGTTCAGGGATGTGTAGGTTAGGGTGGATTGGCCGTGCTAAATTGTCCCATAGTGTTCAGGGATGTGTAGGTTAGGGTGGACTGGCCATGCTAAATTGTCCCATAGTGTTCAGGGATGTGTAGGTTAGGGTGGATTGGCCGTGCTAAATTGTCCCATAGTGTTCAGGGATGTGTAGGTTAGGGTGGACTGGCCGTGCTAAATTGTCCCGTAGTGTTCAGGGATGTGTAGGTTAGGGTGGATTGGCCGTGCTAAATTGTCCCATAGTGTTCAGGGATGTGTAGGTTAGGGTGGATTGGCCATGCTAAACTGCCCCATAGTGTTCAGGGATGTGTAGGTTAGGATGGATTGGCCGTGCTAAATTGTGCCATAGTGTTCAGGGATGTGTAGGTTAGGGTGGATTGGCCGTGCTAAATTGTCCCAGAGTGTTCAGGGATGTGTAGGTTAGGGTGGATTGGCCATGTTAAATTATCCGTAGTGTCTCGGAATGTGCGGGTTGGGTGAGTTAGCCATGGGAAATGCAGGGTTACATCGATGGGGTGGATCTGGATGGGACCCTTTTTGGAGGCTCAGTGAGGACTCAATGGGCTGAAGGGTCTGCTTCCTCGCAGTGGGGATTCATTGATTCTAACAACGATGATGTATCGCTTGTTTTAACCTCTCCTTTAACAATCAAAACCAAATCACCATCGAGGTGTGTGAACAGACAGATTATGGTACACAGGGATTATAAAGTACCCATTGAGTGACAGGCACAGCAATGGGAAGCTTCACTGGGACACCTCCCCAACCGCCCCCACTTCCCCACTCCCCCACCCACCCCCCCTCCCGCCATCCCTGTCAGCTAATCTGGAGTCGATTTCAGTTTCAAATCCCCTCTGGCAGACTTCCATCTCGTTTCCCCATGAGGATTTCACAACCATTTCTGGTGGGATTTCGTCGGCCCATCCCCCACCGGGACGGTGGCACTCTTCTAGAACCTTCCTCAGCTCTGTTCACCCCGGTCTCGCCTCACCAGAAGTCCCCCTCCGGAGCAACCGCTCGGTCAGTCCCTGTCGAACCGCTGGATCGACGTCAGTGACGTGACAGGAGCCACACTCCCTCCTGCTCCAACCCTGAAGCAGACCAGTAAAGCAGTTTCTGAGACAGAAACGCGCGTTGCTGGAAAAGCAGAGCCGGTCAGGCGGTAGCCCAGGAGCAGGAGCGTCGAAGTTTCAGGCATAGGCCCTTTATCGGGAATGTGGGATAAATGGAAGGTGTGCGGGGAAGGTAGACGGGAATGCCACGGGTAGGTAAAGGAGGGATGTGATGGTGATAGGTCGGAGAGGAGGGTGGGGTGGATAGGCGGGAAGGAAGACGGACAAGTGGGGCAGGTCAAGAGGACAGTGCCGAGTTGGAGGGATGGATCTGGGATGAGGTGGAGGGGAGAGGTGGGTGGGGAGGGGGCAGGGGCGATGAGGAAACTGGCGAAGCCGACGTTGATGCCCGTGTAGTTGGAGGTTCCTCGGGCGCTGCCTGACCAGCTGTGCTTTTCCTGCACCAACCTATCAGCTCTGACCCCCAGCACGTGCAGTCCTCCCTCTCTCCACCAGGCAAATATTACTCTCAACGTTGGCAAAGTATGAGATTGAGACTCACCCACTGGCCAAGAGAAGGCAGGGGATTCTGTGACCCTGAACGAAAAGCGACAAACTTTATTTAGCACAGCAGTGCAATCTGAAGTAGACTCACTTCCAACACCCAGATTTAACGTGCTGCTTACAATTGATAGACCGCGATCAAACACTTTACACAAACTCAATAATAAATAGGATCCCTCAGCAATTGCACCTCAGATATTAATGGTACCAAGTGTCAACAAATCCCAATAAATCTCTCAGGGGATTATTATAATGCTTCACATTTGGGCATTTGGACTTAATCCTTTCCTGAGTCTGAGCTCCTCCAAACTGTAGAAACCGACACTCACTGAGTGCTAGACCTCCCGCCCTTCACCAATCTCCAACCTCACGGAGCCAGTCCGGACCCTGGGTATTTCTACAATCTCCTTTCCTGTTGAGTTCCATCACCCAATTGCTGCTTTATGAGCGTTTTCGGCTCCCGCTCCCCTCAGCAGCGCTGACGTCTTCATGCCGGAAGGCTTCTCCTCAGCCTTCCTCGGGTGGCCCCCTACCGACACACAGAGACAGCAGACCGAACACTTTCTCAATTCCCCGCAAAGCCTTCAGGGCCCTGACTCTGACACTCAGCTGCTGACCAGTTCCGAGGATTCTTCCTGAGTTCCTACGTCCTGGAGCCACACAAATGCACTTCACTCCTCAATGAGTCTATCACTCTGAATCTATTTCATCTCACTCACCGCCCGTAACCCCTGCCAGGGAATTTTGAATGATCCTGGGGGGACCAGGTGAAAATCTTTCAGTATGTCCCTCTGCTATTCCTGGGCAAGAATTGAATGTTGACTTTGGGGGCTCCTTGTTCCAACAGTGTGGCTGGCTTCCTCAGCACAAACATGGACAGCCATTAGGGGATGCCAACACACTCAGCAAATACTAACCAGCTACAAGGAATTACCAAGAACATCCATTGTCGGAGTCGCACTGCACTGTTACTGCCCAATCCCCTCCCCTCGGATACTGATACAGTGGTGCAATCTTCACTGGACAGATGTTAATCCTTGTGAGCTGAATGGGCACTGTGTGAACACCGTGGGGTCCTTCGAGTGTCACTGCCTGGCAGGATACACGGGCGCCCGATGTGAGCTGGACATCAACGAGTGCCGGTCGAACCCGTGCCGGAATGAAGCCACGTGCCTGGACCAGATCGGCGAGTTCAAGTGCATCTGTATGGCAGGTAAGATCACCGTAAGTATACAGTGTACAGTAGCCAACAGGATGGAGGGTAAGGTCACCGTCAGGGTGGAGGGTATGGTAACTGTCAGGATGGGGGGTAAGGTCACTGTCAGGATGGGGGGTAAGGTCACTGTCAGGATGGAGGTTAAGGTCACTGTCAGGATGGTGGGTATGGTCACTGTCAGGATGGAGGGTAAGGTCACTGTCAGGGTGGAGGGTATGGTCACTGTCAGGATGGGGGGTAAGGTCACTGTCAGGATGGTGGGTAAGGTCACTGTCAGGATGGTGGGTATGGTCACTGTCAGGATGGTGGGTATGGTCACTGTCAGGATGGGGGGTAAGGTCACTGTCAGGATGGAGGGTATGGTCACTGTCAGGATGGTGGGTAAGGTCACTGTCAGGATGGAGGACTGTCAGGATGGAGGGTAAGGTCACTGTCAGGATGGTGGGTAAGGTCACTGTCAGGATGGAGGACTGTCAGGATGGTGGGTAAGGTCACTGTCAGGATGGTGGGTAAGGTCACTGTCAATATGGTGGGTATGGTCACTGTCAGGATGGAGGGTAAGGTCACTGTCAGGGTGAGGGTTTGGTCACTGTCAGGATGGGGGGTAAGGTCACTGTCAGGATGGTGGGTAAGGTCACTGTCAGGATGGAGGGTAAGGTCACTGTCAGGATGGTGGGTAAGGTCACTGTCAATATGGTGGGTATGGTCACTGTCAGGATGGGCGGTAAGGTCACTGTCAGGATGGTGGGTAAGGTCACTGTCAGGATGGAGGGTATGGTCACTGTCAGGATGGTGGGGACGGTCACTGTCAGGATGGAGGGTAAGGTCACTGTCAGGATGGTGGGTAAGGTCACTGTCAGGATGGTGGGTAACGTCACTGTCAGGATGGAGGGTAAGGTCTTTGTCAGGATGGAGGGTAAGGTCACTGTCAGGATGGGGGGTAAGGTCACTGTCAGGATGGAGGGTAAGGTCACTGTCAGGATGGTGGGTAAGGTCACTGTCAGGATGGAGGGTATGGTCACCGTCAGGATGGGGGGTAAGGTCACTGTCAGGATGGAGGGTAAGGTCACTGTCAGGATGGTGAGTAAGGTCACTGTCAGGATGGGGGGTAAGGTCACTGTCAGTATGGTGGGTAAGGTCACTGTCAGGATGGAGGTTATGGTCACCGTCAGGATGGTGGGTATGGTCACTGTCAGGATGGAGGGTAAGGTCACTGTCAGGATGGTGGGTAAGGTCACTGTCAGGATGGTGGGCAAGGTCATTGTCAGGATGGAGGGTATGGTCACTGTCAGGATGGAGGGTAAGGTCACTGTCGGGATGGTGGGTAAGGTCACCGTCAGGATGGTGGGTATGGTCACTGTTAGGATAAAGGGTTTGTCACTGTCAGGATGGTGGGTAAGGTCACTGTCAGGATGGTGGGCAAGGTCACCGTCATGATGGTGGGTATGGTCACTGTTAGGATAAAGGGTTTGTCACTGTCAGGATGGTGGGTATGGTCACTGTCAGGATGGTGGGTAAGGTCACTGTCAGGATGGTGGGTAAGGTCACCGTCAGGATGGTGGGTATGGTCACTGTCAGGATGGAGGGTAAGGTCACTGTGAGGATGGAGGGTATGGTCACTGTCAGGATGGAGGGTAAGGTCACTGTGAGGATGGAGGGTATGGTCACGGTCAGGATGGTGGGTAAGGTCACTGTCAGGATGGAGGGTAAGGTCACTGTCAGGATGGTGGGTATGTTCACTGTCAGGATGGTGGGGAAGGTCACTGTCAGGATGGTGGGTATGTTCACTGTCAGGATGGTGGGTAAGGTCACTGTCAGGATGGAGGGTAAGGTCACGGTCAGGATGGAGGGTATGTTCACTGTCAGGATGGAGGGTAAGGTCACTGTCAGGATGGAGGGTAATGTCACTGTCAGGATGGAGGGTATGGTCACTGCCAGGATGGTGGGTATGGTCACTGTCAGGATGGTGGGTAAGGTCACTGTCAGGATGGAGGGTAAGGTCACTGTCAGGATGGAGGGTAAGGTCACGGTCAGGATGGAGGGTATGTTCACTGTCAGGATGGTGGTTAAGGTCAGTGTCAGGATGGAGGGTAAGGTCACTTTCGGGATGGTGGGAAAGGTCACGGTCAGAATGGTGGGTAAGGTCACTGTCAGGATGTAGGGTATGGTCATTGTCAGGATGGAAGTTAAGGTCAGTGTCAGGATGGTGGGTAATGTCACGTCAGGATGGTGGGTATGTTCACTGTCAGGATGGAGGGTAATGTCACTGTCAGGATGGCGGGTAAGGTCACTGTCAGGATGGCGGGTAAGGTCACTGTCAGGATGGAGGGTATGGTCACTGCCAGGATGGTGGGTAAGGTCACTGTCAGGATGGAGGGTATGGTCACTGTCAGGATGGAGGGTAAGGTCACTGTACGGATGGAGGGTAACGTCACTGTCAGGATGGTTGGTATGGTCACGGTCAGGATGGAGGGTATGGTCACTGTCAGGATGGTGGGTAAGGTCACTGTCAGGATGGACGGAAAGGTCACTGTCAGGATGGAGGGTAAGGTCACCGTCAGGATGGAGGGTAAGGTCACTGTCAGGATGGTGGCTATGGTCACTGTCAGGATGGGGGGTAAGGACACCGTCAGGATGGAGGGTAATGTCTCTGTCAGGATGGAGGGTATGGTCACTCTCAGGATGGAGGGTAAGATCACGGTCAGGATGGTGGGTAAGGTCACTGTCAGGATGGAGGGTAATGTCTCTGTCGGGATGGAGGGTATGGTCACTCTCAGGATGGAGGGTAAGATCACGGTCAGGATGGAGGGTAAGGTCACTGTCAGGATGGAGGGTAAGGTCACTGTCAGGATGGTGGGTAAGGTCACTGTCAGGATGTTGGTTATGGTCACTGTCAGGTTGTTGGGTATGTTCACTGTCAGGATGGTGGGTAAGGTCACTGTCAGGATGGAGGGTATGGTCACTGTCAGGATGGTGGGTATGGTCACTGTCAGGATGGTGGGTAATGTCACCGTCAGGATGGAGGGTAAGGTCACGGTCAGAATGGTGGGTAAGGTCACTGTCAGGATGGTGGGTAAGGTCACAGTCAGGATGGTGGGTAAGGTCACGGTCAGGATGGTGGGTATGGTCACTGTCAGGATGGAGGGTAAGGTCACTGTCAGGATGGAGGGTATGGTCACTGTCAGGATGGTGGGTATGTTCACTGTCAGGATGGAGGGTAAGGTCACTGTCAGGATGGTGGGTATGGTCACTGTCAGAATGGTGGGTAAGGTCACTGTCAGGATGGTGGGTAAGGTCACCATCAGGATGGTGGGTATGGTCACTGTCAGGATGGAGGGTAAGGTCACTGTCAGGATGGAGGGTATGGTCACGGTCAGGATGGTGGGTAAGGTCACTGTCAGGATGGAGGGTAAGGTCACTGTCAGGATGGTGGGTATGTTCACTGTCAGGGTGGTGGGTAAGGTCACTGTCAGGATGGAGGGTAAGGTCACCGTCAGGATGGAGGGTAAGGTCACTGTCAGGATGGAGGGTAAGGCCACTGTCAGGATGGTGGGTAAGGTCACTGTCAGGACGGAGGGTAAGGTCACTGTCAGGGTGGAGGGTAATGTCACTTTCAGGATGGTGGGTAAGGTCACTGTCAGGATGGAGGGTAAGGTCACTCTCAGGATGGAGGGTAAGGTCACCGTCAGGATGGAGGGTAATGTCACCGTCAGGATGGAGGGTAAGGTCACTGTCAGGATGGTGGGTAAGGTCACTGTCAGGATGGAGGGTAAGGTCACTGTCAGGATGGTGGGTAAGGTCACTGTCAGGATGGAGGGTAAGGTCACTGTCAGGATGGTGGGTAAGGTCACTGTCAGGATGGAGGGTAAGTTCACTGTCAGGATGGTGGGTAAGGTCACCGTCAGGATGGTGGGTAAGGTCACTGTCAGGATGGAGGGTATGGTCACTGTCAGGATGGTGGGTAAGGTCACTGTCAGGATGGTGAGCATGGTCACCGTCAGGATGGAGGGTAAGGTCACTGTCAGGATGGAGGGTATGGTCACTGTCAGGATGGAGGGTATGGTCACTGTCAGGATAGTGGGTAAGGTCACTGTCAGGATGGAGGGTATGGTCACTGTCAGGATGGAGGGTAAGGTCACGGTCAGGATGGTGGGTAAGGTCTCTGTCAGGATGGAGGGTAAGGTCACTGTCAGGATGGTGTGTATGTTCACTGTCAGGATGGAGGGTAAGGTCACTGTCAGGATGGTGGGTATGGTCACTGTCAGGATTATGGGTAAGCTCACTGTCAGGATGGGGGGTAAGGTCACTGTCAGGATTATGGGTAAGGTCACTGTCAGGATGGGGGGTAAGGTCACTGTCAGGATGGTGGGTAAGGTCACTGTCAGGATGGAGGGTAAGGTCACCGTCAGGATTGTGGGTAAGGTCACTGTCAGGATGGTGGGTATGGTCACTGTCAGGATGGTGGGTAAGGTCACTGTCAGAATGGTGTGTAAGGTCACCGTCAGGATGGTGGGTAAGGTCACTGTCAGGATGGGGGTAAGGTCACTGTCAGGATGGTGGGTAAGGTCACGGTCAGAATGGTGGGTAAGGTCACTGTCAGGATGGTGGGTAAGGTCACAGTCAGGATGGTGGGTAAGGTCACGGTCAGGATGGTGGGTATGGTCACTGTCAGGATGGAGGGTAAGGTCACTGTCAGGATGGAGGGTATGGGCACTGTCAGGATGGTGGGTATGTTCACTGTCAGGATGGTGGGTAAGGTCACTGTCAGGATGGAGGGTAAGGTCACTGTCAGGATGGTGGGTATGTTCACTGTCAGGGTGGTGGGTAAGGTCACTGTCAGGATGGAGGGTAAGGTCACCGTCAGGATGGAGGGTAAGGTCACTGTCAGGATGGAGGGTAAGGCCACTGTCAGGATGGTGGGTAAGGTCACTGTCAGGACGGAGGGTAAGGTCACTGTCAGGGTGGAGGGTAATGTCACTTTCAGGATGGTGGGTAAGGTCACTGTCAGGATGGAGGGTAAGGTCACTCTCAGGATGGAGGGTAAGGTCACCGTCAGGATGGAGGGTAATGTCACCGTCAGGATGGAGGGTAAGGTCACTGTCAGGATGGTGGGTAAGGTCACTGTCAGGATGGAGGGTATGGTCACTGTCAGGATGGTGGGTAAGGTCACTGTCAGGATGGAGGGTAAGGTCACTGTCAGGATGGTGGGTAAGGTCACTGTCAGGATGGAGGGTAAGTTCACTGTCAGGATGGTGGGTAAGGTCACCGTCAGGATGGTGGGTAAGGTCACTGTCAGGATGGAGGGTATGGTCACTGTCAGGATGGTGGGTAAGGTCACTGTCAGGATGGTGAGCATGGTCACCGTCAGGATGGAGGGTAAGGTCACTGTCAGGATAGTGGGTAAGGTCACTGTCAGGATGGAGGGTAAGGTCACTGTCAGGATGGAGGGTATGGTCACTGTCAGGATGGTGGGTATGGTCACTGTCAGAATGGTGGGTAAGGTCACTGTCAGGATGGTGGGTAAGGTCACCGTCAGGATGGTGGGTATGGTCACTGTCAGGATGGAGGGTAAGGTCACTGTCAGGATGGAGGGTATGGTCACGGTCAGGATGGTGGGTAAGGTCACTGTCAGGATGGAGGGTAAGGTCACTGTCAGGATGGTGGGTATGTTCACTGTCAGGGTGGTGGGTAAGGTCACTGTCAGGATGGAGGGTAAGGTCACCGTCAGGATGGAGGGTAAGGTCACTGTCAGGATGGAGGGTAAGGCCACTGTCAGGATGGTGGGTAAGGTCACTGTCAGGACGGAGGGTAAGGTCACTGTCAGGGTGGAGGGTAATGTCACTTTCAGGATGTTGGGTAAGGTCACTGTCAGGATGGAGGGTAAGGTCACTCTCAGGATGGAGGGTAAGGTCACCGTCAGGATGGAGGGTAATGTCACCGTCAGGATGGAGGGTAAGGTCACTGTCAGGATGGTGGGTAAGGTCACTGTCAGGATGGAGGGTATGGTCACTGTCAGGATGGTGGGTAAGGTCACTGTCAGGATGGAGGGTAAGGTCACTGTCAGGATGGTGGGTAAGGTCACTGTCAGGATGGAGGGTAAGTTCACTGTCAGGATGGTGGGTAAGGTCACCGTCAGGATGGTGGGTAAGGTCACTGTCAGGATGGAGGGTATGGTCACTGTCAGGATGGTGGGTAAGGTCACTGTCAGGATGGTGAGCATGGTCACCGTCAGGATGGAGGGTAAGGTCACTGTCAGGATGGAGGGTATAGTCACTGTCAGGATGGAGGGTATGGTCACTGTCAGGATAGTGGGTAAGGTCACTGTCAGGATGGAGGGTATGGTCACTGTCAGGATGGAGGGTAAGGTCACGGTCAGGATGGTGGGTAAGGTCTCTGTCAGGATGGAGGGTAAGGTCACTGTCAGGATGGTGTGTATGTTCACTGTCAGGATGGAGGGTAAGGTCACTGTCAGGATGGTGGGTATGGTCACTGTCAGGATTATGGGTAAGCTCACTGTCAGGATGGGGGGTAAGGTCACTGTCAGGATTATGGGTAAGGTCACTGTCAGGATGGGGGGTAAGGTCACTGTCAGGATGGTGGGTAAGGTCACTGTCAGGATGGATGTTAAGGTCACCGTCAGGATTGTGGGTAAGGTCACTGTCAGGATGGTGGGTATGGTCACTGTCAGGATGGTGGGTAAGGTCACTGTCAGAATGGTGTGTAAGGTCACCGTCAGGATGGTGGGTAAGGTCACTGTCAGGATGGGGGTAAGGTCACTGTCAGGATGGTGGGTAAGGTCACCGTCAGGATTGTGGGTAAGGTCACTGTCAGGATGTTGGGTATGGTCACTGTCAGGATGTTGTTTTTGGTCACTGTCAGGTTGTTGGGTAAGGTCACCGTCAGGATGGTGGGTAAGGTCACTGTCAGGATGGGGGTAAGGTCACTGTCCGGATGGTGGGTAAGGTCACTGTCAGGATGGAGGGTATGGTCACTGTCAGGATGGTGGGTAAGGTCACTGTCAGGATGGTGAGCATGGTCACCGTCAGGATGGAGGGTAAGGTCACTGTCAGGATCGAGGGTATGGTCACTGTCAGGATGGAGGGTATGGTCACTGTCAGGATAGTGGGTAAGGTCACTGTCAGGATGGAGGGTATGGTCACTGTCAGGATGGAGGGTAAGGTCACGGTCAGGATGGTGGGTAAGGTCTCTGTCAGGATGGAGGGTAAGGTCACTGTCAGGATGGTGTGTATGTTCACTGTCAGGATGGAGGGTAAGGTCACTGTCAGGATGGTGGGTATGGTCACTGTCAGGATTATGGGTAAGCTCACTGTCAGGATGGGGGGTAAGGTCACTGTCAGGATTATGGGTAAGGTCACTGTCAGGATGGGGGGTAAGGTCACTGTCAGGATGGTGGGTAAGGTCACTGTCAGGATGGAGGGCAAGGTCACCGTCAGGATTGTGGGTAAGGTCACTGTCAGGATGGTGGGTATGGTCACTGTCAGTATGGTGGGTAAGGTCACTGTCAGAATGGTGTGTAAGGTCACCGTCAGGATGGTGGGTAAGGTCACTGTCAGGATGGGGGTAAGGTCACTGTCAGGATGGTGGGTAAGGTCACCGTCAGGATTGTGGGTAAGGTCACTGTCAGGATGTTGGGTATGGTCACTGTCAGGATGTTGTTTATGGTCACTGTCAGGTTGTTGGGTAAGGTCACCGTCAGGATGTTGGGTAAGGTCACTGTCAGGATGGGGGTAAGGTCACTGTCCGGATGGTGGGTAAGGTCACTGTCAGGATGGTGGGTAAGGTCACTGTCAGGATGTTGGTTATGGTCACTGTCAGGTTGTTGGGTATGTTCACTGTCAGGATGGAGGGTAAGGTCACTGTCAGAATGGTGGGTAAGGTCACTGTCACGATTGTGGGTAAGGTCACTGTAAGGATGGAGGGTATGGTCACTGTCAGGATGGATGGTAAGGTCACTGTCAGGATGTTGGTTATGGTCACAGTCAGGTTGTTGGGTAAGGTCACTGTCAGGATGGAGGGTAAGGTCACAGTCAGGATGGAGATTATGGTCACTGTCAGGATGGTGGGTAAGGTCACTGTCAGGATTGAGGGTATGGTCACTGTCAGGATGGTGGGTAAGGTCACTGTCAGAATGGGGGCTAAGGTCACTGTCAGGATGGTGGGTAAGGTCACCGTCAGTGTGGAGGGTAAGGTCACTGTCAGGATGGTGGGTAAGGTCACTGTCAGGATGGGGGGTAAGGTCACCGTCAGGATGTTGGTTATGGTCACTGTCAGGATGGAGGGTAAGGTCACTGTCAGGATGGGGGCTAAGGTCACTGTCAGGACGGAGGGTAAGGTCACCGTCAGGATGGAGGGTAAGGTCACTGTCAGGATGGTGGGTAAGGTCACTGTCAGGAAGGGGGGTAAGGTCACCGTCAGGATGGTGGGCAAGGTCACTGTCAGGATGGAGGGTAAGGTCACTGTCAGGATGGGGGGTAAGGTCACCATCAGGATGGTGGGTAAGGTCACTGTCAGGATGGGGGGTAAGGTCACTGTCAGGATGGTGGGGAAGGTCACCGTCAGGATGGTGGGTAAGGTCACCGTCAGGATTGTGGGTAAGGTCACTGTCAGGATGGTGGGTATGGTCACTGTCAGGATGTTGGTTAAGGTCACTGTCAGGATGGTGGGTAACGTTACTATCAGGATGGAGGGTAAGGTCACTGTCAGGATGGTGGGTAAGGTCACTGTCAGGTTGTTGGGTATGGTCACTGTCAGGGTGGAGGGTATGGTCACTGTCAGGATGGAGGGTAAGGTCACTGTCAGGATGGGGGGTAAGATCACTGTCAGGATGGTGGGTATGGTCACTGTCAGGATGGTGGGTGAGGTCACTGTCAGGATGGGGGGTTAGGTCACCGTCAGGATGGTGGGTAAGGTCACTGTCAGGATGGAGGGTAAGGTCACCGTCAGGTTTGTTGCTAAGGTCACTTTCAGGATGGTGGGTATGGTCACTGTCAGGATGGAGGGTAAGGTCACTGTCAGGATGTTGGTTATGGTCACTGTCAGGTTGTTGGGTATGTTCACTGTCAGGATGGAGGGTAAGGTCACTGTCAGGATGGAGGGTATGGTCACTGTCAGGATGGTGGGTATGGTCACTGTCAGGATGGTGGGTAAGGTCACTGTCAGGATGAAGGGTATGGTCACTGTCAGGATGGTGGGTAATGTCACTGTCAGGATTGAAGGTAAGATCACCGTCAGGGTGGAGGGTAACGTCACCGTCAGGATGGTGGGTAAGGTCACTGTCAGGATGGTGGGTAAGGTCACTGTCAGGATGGAGGGTAATGTCACGGTCAGAATGGTGGGTAAGGTCACTGTCAGGATGGTGGGTAAGGTCACTGTCAGGATGGAGGGTATGGTCACTGTCAGGATGGTGGGTAAGGTCACTGTCAGGATGGAGGGTAAGGTCACCGTCAGGATGGTGGGTATGGACACTGTCAGGATGGTGGGTAAGGTCACTGTCAGGATGGTGGGTATGGTCACTGTCAGGATGGAGGGTAAGTTCACTGTCAGGATGGTGGGTAAGGTCACCGTCAGGATGGTGGGTAAGGTCACTGTCAGGATGGAGGGTAAGGTCACTGTCAGGATGGTGGGTAAGGTCACTGTCAGGATGGAGGGTAAGGTCACTGTCAGGATGGTGGGTAAGGTCACTGTCAGGATGGAGGGTATGGTCACTGTCAGGATGGAGGGTAAGGTCACTGTCAGGATGGTGGGTAAGGTCACGGTCAGGATGGTGGGTAAGGTCACTGCAGGATGGTGGGTAAGCTCACTGTCAGGATGGGGGGTAAGGTCACTGTCAGGATTATGGGTAAGGTCACTGTCAGGATGGAGGGTATGGTCACTGTCAGGATGGAGGGCAAGGTCACTGTCAGGATGGTGGGTAAGGTCACTGTCAGGATTGTGGGTAAGGTCACTGTCAGGATGGTGGGTAAGGTCACTGTCAGGATGGTGGGTAAGGTCACTCTCAGGATGTAGGGTAAGGTCACGGTCAGGTTGGTGGGTAAGGTCACTGTCAGGATGGTGGGTAAGGTCACTGTCAGGATGGAGGGTAAGGTCACGGTCAGGTTGGTGGGTAAGGTCACCGTCAGGATTGTGGGTAAGATCACTGTCAGGATGGTGGGTATGGTCACTGTCAGGATGGTGGGTAAGGTCACTGTCAGAATGGGGTGTAAGGTCACCGTCAGGATGGTGGGTAAGGTCACTGTCAGGATGGGGGTAAGGTCACTGTCAGGATGGTGGGTAAGGTCACCGTCAGGATTGTGGGTAAGGTCACTGTCAGGATGTTGGGTATGGTCACTGTCAGGATGTTGTTTATGGTCACTGTCAGGTTGTTGGGTAAGGTCACCGTCAGGATGGTGGGTAAGGTCACTGTCAGGATGGGGGTAAGGTCACTGTCCGGATGGTGGGTAAGGTCACTGTCAGGATGGTGGGTAAGGTCACTGTCAGGATGTTGGTTATGTTCACTGTCAGGTTGTTGGGTATGTTCACTGTCAGGATGGAGGGTAAGGTCACTGTCAGGATGGTGGGTAAGGTCACTGTCAGGATGGGGGTAAGGTCACTGTCAGGATGGAGGGTAAGGTCACCGTCAGGATTGTGGGTAAGGTCACTGTCAGGATGGAGGGTATGGTCACTGTCAGGATGGATGGTAAGTTCACTGTCAGGATGTTGGTTATGGTCACTGTCAGGTTGTTGGGTAAGGTCACTGTCAGGATGGAGGGTAAGGTCACTGTCAGTGTGGAGGGTAAGGTCACTGTCAGGATGGTGGGTAAGGTCACTGTCAGGATGGGGGGTAAGGTCACCGTCAGGATGTTGGTTATGGTCACTGTCAGGATGGAGGGTAAGGTCACTGTCAGGATGGGGGCTAAGGTCACTGTCAGGACGGAGGGTAAAGTCACCGTCAGGATGGAGGGTAAGGTCACTGTCAGGATGGTGGGTAAGGTCACTGTCAGGAAGGGGAGTAAGGTCACCGTCAGGATGGTGGGCAAGGTCACTGTCAGGATGGAGGGTAAGGTCACTGTCAGGATGGGGGGTAAGGTCACCGTCAGGATGGTGGGTAAGGTCACTGTCAGGATGGGGGGTAAGGTCACTGTCAGGATGGTGGGTAAGTTCACCGTCAGGATGGTGGGTAAGGTCACCGTCAGGATTGTGGGTAAGGTCACTGTCAGGATGGTGGGTATGGTCACTGTCAGGATGTTGGTTATGGTCACTGTCAGGATGGTGGGTAAGGTCACTGTCAGGATGGTGGGTAAGGTCACTGTCAGGTTGTTGGGTATGGTCACTGTCAGGGTGGAGGGTAAGGTCACTGTCAGGATGGTGGGTAAGGTCACTGTCAGGTTGTTGGGTATGGTCACTGTCAGGGTGGAGGGTATGGTCACTGTCAGGGTGGAGGGTATGGTCACTGTCAGGATGGAGGGTAACGTCACTGTCAGGATGGGGGGTAAGATCACTGTCAGTATGGTGGGTATGGTCACTGTCAGGATGGTGGGTAAGGTAACTGTCAGGATGGGGGGTAAGGTCACTGTCAGGATGGTGGGTAAGGTCACTGGCAGGATGGAGGGTAAGGTCACCGTCAGGATTGTTGCTAAGGTCACTTTCAGGATGGTGGGTATGGTCACTGTCAGGATGGATGGTAAGGTCACTGTCAGGATGTTGGTTATGGTCACTGTCAGGTTGTTGGGTATGTTCACTGTCAGGATGGAGGGTAAGGTCACTGTCAGGATTGTGGGTATGGTCACTGTCAGGATGGTGGGTATGGTCACTGTCATGATGGTGGGTAAGGTCACTGTCAGGATGGAGGGTATGGTCACTGTCAGGATGGTGGGTAATGTCACTGTCAGGATTGAGGGTAAGATCACTGTCAGGGTGGAGGGTAACGTCACCGTCAGGATGTTGGGTATGGTCACTGTCAGGATGGTGGGTAAGGTCACTGTCAGGACGGAGGGTAAGGTCACCGTCAGGATGGAGGGTAAGGTCACTGTCAGGATGGTGGGTAAGGTCACTGTCAGGAAGGGGGGTAAGGTCACCGTCAGGATGGTGGGCAAGGTCACTGTCAGGATGGTGGGTAAGGTCACTGTCAGGAAGGGGGGTAAGGTCACCATCAGGATGTTGGTTATGGTCACTGTCAGGATGGAGGGTAAGGTCACCGTCAGGATGGTGGGTAAGGTCACCGTCAGGATTGTGGGTAAGGTCACTGTCAGGATGGTGGGTATGGTCACTGTCAGGATGTTGGTTATGGTCACTGTCAGGATGGTGGGTAAGGTCACTGTCAGGATGGAGGGTAAGGTCACTGTCAGGATGGAGGGTAAGGTCACTGTCAGGTTGTTGGGTATGGTTACTGTCAGGGTGGAGGGTAAGGTCACTGTCAGGATGGTGGGTAAGGTCACTGTCAGGTTGTTGGGTATGGTCACTGTCAGGGTGGAGGGTATGGTCACTGTCAGGATGGAGGGTAAGGTCACTGTCAGGATGGGGGGTAAGATCACTGTCAGGATGGTGGGTATGGTCACTGTCAGGATGGTGGGTAAGGTCACTGTCAGGATGGGGGGTAAGGTCACCGTCAGGATGGTGGGTAAGGTCACTGTCAGGATGGTGGGTAAGGTCACTGTCAGGATGGAGGGTAAGGTCACCGTCAGGATTGTTGCTAAGGTCACTTTCAGGATGGTGGGTATGGTCACTGTCAGGATGTTGGTTATGGTCACTGTCAGGTTGTTGGGTATGTTCACTGTCAGGATGGAGGGTAAGGTCACTGTCAGGATGGAGGGTATGGTCACTGTCAGGATGGTGGGTAAGGTCACTGTCAGGATGGAGGGTATGGTCACTGTCAGGATGGTGGGTAATGTCACTGTCAGGATTGAGGGTAAGATCACTGTCAGGGTGGAGGGTAACGTCACCGTCAGGATGGTGGGTAAGGTCACTGTCAGGATGGTGGGTAAGGTCACTGTCAGGACGGAGTGTAAGGTCACCGTCAGGATGGAGGGTAAGGTCACTGTCAGGATGGTGGGTAAGGTCACTGTCAGGAAGGGGGGTAAGGTCACCGTCAGGATGGTGGGCAAGGTCACTGTCAGGATGGAGGGTAAGGTCACTGTCAGGATGGGGGGTAAGGTCACCGTCAGGATGGTGGGTAAGGTCACTGTCAGGATGGGGGGTAAGGTCACTGTCAGGATGGTGGGTAAGGTCACCGTCAGGATGGTGGGTAAGGTCACCGTCAGGATTGTGGGTAAGGTCACTGTCAGGATGGTGGGTATGGTCACTGTCAGGATGTTGGTTATGGTCACTGTCAGGATGGTGGGTGAGGTCACTGTCAGGATGGAGGGTAAGGTCACTGTCAGGATGGTGGGTAAGGTCACTGTCAGGTTGTTGGGTATGGTCACTGTCAGGATGGAGGGTAAGGTCACTGTCAGGATGGTGGGTAAGGTCACTGTCAGGTTGTTGGGTATGGTCACTGTCAGGGTGGAGGGTATGGTCACTGTCAGGATGGAGGGTAAGGTCACTGTCAGGATGGGGGGTAAGATCACTGTCAGGATGGTGGGTATGGTCACTGTCAGGATGGTGGGTAAGGTCACTGTCAGGATGGGGGGTAAGGTCACCGTCAGGATGGTGGGTAAGGTCACCGTCAGGATGGTGGGTAAGGTCACTGTCAGGATGGAGGGTAAGGTCACCGTCAGGATTGTTGCTAAGGTCACTTTCAGGATGGTGGGTATGGTCACTGTCAGGATGGATGGTAAGGTCACTGTCAGGATGTTGGTTATGGTCACTGTCAGGTTGTTGGGTATGTTCACTGTCAGGATGGAGGGTAAGGTCACTGTCAGGATGGAGGGTATGGTCACTGTCAGGATGGTGGGTATGGTCACTGTCAGGATGGTGGGTAAGGTCACTGTCAGGATGGAGGGTATGGTCACTGTCAGGATGGTGGGTAATGTCACTGTCAGGATTGAGGGTAAGATCACTGTCAGGGTGGAGGGTAACGTCACCGTCAGGATGGTGGGTATGGACACTATCAGGATGGTGGGTAAGTTCACTGTCAGGATTGAGGGTAAGATCACTGTCAGGGTGGAGGGTAACGTCACCGTCAGGATGGTGGGTAAGGTCACTGTCAGGAATGTTGGGTATGTTCACTGTCAGGATGGAGGGTATGGTCACTGTCAGGATGGAGGGTATGGTCACTGTCAGGATGGTGGGTATGGTCACTGTCAGGATGGTGGGTAAGGTCACTGTCAGGATGGAGGGTATGGTCACTGTCAGGATGGTGGGTAATGTCACTGTCAGGATTGAGGGTAAGATCACTGTCAGGGTGGAGGGTAACGTCACCGTCAGGATGGTGGGTATGGACACTATCAGGATGGTGGGTAAGTTCACTGTCAGGATTGAGGGTAAGATCACTGTCAGGGTGGAGGGTAACGTCACCGTCAGGATGGTGGGTAAGGTCACTGTCAGGATGGTGGGTAGGTTCACTGTCAGGATGGAGGGTAATGTCACGGTCAGAATGGTGGGTAAGGTCACTGTCAGGATGGTGGGTAAGGTCACTGTCAGGATGGAGGGTATGGTCACTGTCAGGATGGTGGGTAAGGTCACTGTCAGGATGGAGGGTAACGTCACCGTCAGGATGGTGGGTATGGACACTATCAGGATGGTGGGTAAGGTCACTGTCAGGATTTTGGTTATGGTCACTGTCAGGATGTTGTTTATGGTCACTGTCAGGTTGTTGGGTAAGGTCACCGTCAGGATGGTGGGTAAGGTCACTGTCAGGATGGAGGGTAAGGTCACTGTCAGGATGGTGGGTAAGGTCACTGTCAGGATGGAGGGTATGGTCACAGTCAGGATGGTGGGTAAGGTCACTGTCAGGATGGTGGGTAAGGTCATGGTCAGGATGGTGGGTAAGGTCACTCTCAGGATGTAGGGTAAGGTCACGGTCAGGTTGGTGGGTAAGGTCACTGTCAGGATGGAGGGTATGGTCACGGTCAGGATGGTGGGTATGGTCACTGTCAGGATGGTGGGTAAGGTCACTGTCAGGATGGAGGGTAAGGTCACTGTCAGGATGGAGGGTATGGTCACTGTCAGGATGGTGGGTAAGGTCACTGTCAGGATGGAGGGTAAGGTCACTGTCAGGATGGTGGGTAAGGTCACTGTTAGGATGGTGGGTAAGGTCACTGTCAGGATGGTGGGTAAGGTCACTGTCAGGGTGGAGGGTAAGGTCACTGTCAGGATGGTGGGTTTGGTCACTGTCAGGATGGTGGGTTTGGTCACTGTCAGGATGGTGGGTAAGGTCATGTCTTGAAGTTTGGTATCCTATACAAAAGCTGGGAGTGTTGGGGATGCTCAGCTTTCATCAGGAGAAAACAGAGTGGTCAGCCATGTGGTCAGAACGCAATGTGACTGGAGATGGGTGGGGTTTAGGTTGAGGTGGAGGTGTCTGTGCAGAGTGGGAGAGCAAATGGATAATCAAACACAGCCACTGCTGGTTCTGAGCTGCGAATGATCATAGCTAGGCTGGGGGCTGTTAATGAGAAGTGCAAATGTTTGAAATGGGTTAATGGTGCTGGGATCAACCCTTACAGGAGATTACTTATGGGGCTAGTGGGCAGGGAATGGGCCAGTGAGAGGGTGTTCACATTCTGGAATTCTCAAACTCAGTGCTGAGTCCTGGAGGAGGACAGGTACGAAGACAAAGGCGCACTGTTGTGCTTCCAGTCTGTACCAAGTTTCACCAGGGCACTGCAGCAAGGGTGCGGCAGTAACGCTGTCGCGGGAGACACGAGCGGTGTGTGTGGGCGTGGCGCCCAACTGGGTTCATTTGGACAGACAAAACTGTGGGTGTTCTGTGAAGCGATCACTCAGACTGCCTTCCGTCTCCCCGGGGTAGAGGAGCTGCACGTGAACGCAGCAGACTAGGCTGAGTGAAGTACAGGTGGCCCCTCCTCATGTTTCCCCCCTGACTAGTTTGTGTCGCACTGCGCAGGGTCAGGGTCACC
Organism: Hemiscyllium ocellatum; assembly: GCF_020745735.1. Lineage (NCBI taxonomy): Eukaryota > Metazoa > Chordata > Chondrichthyes > Orectolobiformes > Hemiscylliidae > Hemiscyllium > Hemiscyllium ocellatum. Next base: position 15,042,394 of record NC_083435.1, read on the forward strand.
GACAGCTCAGCATGACCCCTGGGGAGCTGGGGAGGGCCTGGGAATGAGGGGTAACCTTTGCCGGACAGTGGTCAAACACCAAGGGAGGGAGTTGACCGACGCGTTTGTGGCAAGTGCCAACTCCGCCGAAGAAATCTCGGGGGAAACTGGGGAGCAAGGTCTGTTTGTCTGACACACTGGAATGGTCCAACCAGGTTTCGGGTGTGGGGGAACCGGTGGTGGGTGCCTGTGGGACAGGAAGTCATGTGACGGAGTTTGGGCCTGGTCTGTGTTGGCGATCCAAGCATTGGCGAGCTGGGGTAACCTCTTCAGTCCCACGTGTCTCCTCTCTTCCTTCCCTCCCTCAGGTTACGAAGGCCTGTTCTGTGAGATCAACACCGATGAATGCCAAAGCAATCCCTGCCTGAACCACGGTGCTTGCCAGGATCTGGTGAATGGCGTGCGGTGCCTGTGCGCCCCAGGTGAGTGACGAGCGAGTGAGTGAGTGAGCAACATCGGAGCTGTCTTCTCCGAACTTGCTGCGTGTCAGGTGTACGGGCACCTTCCAGAGTCCTTTTACCCATTGAGTCAGGGTATGTGGGTGTCTCTGGCATTTGTTACCTGGCCCGAGTTGCCCCTGGAGGAGGTGAACTGCCTGTTTGAACTGCTGCAAGTCTTTGGGGTGTACAGACACTCTACACACACAGACAGACAAACAGGCACACACACACGTGCACACACACGCGCACACACACACATACACGCACACAAATATACACATGCACACACACACATATATACATGTGAAAACACACGCACACAGGCACACATACACGTACACACATGCGCACACACACCAACACACATACAGATTCACGCACATGTGCACACACACATACATGTACACACACGCACACACACACCAACACACATACAGATTCACGCACATGTGCACACACATACACATACATATGTGCAAACACACGCACAAAGACACACACATGCGCGCACACACACGCGCACACACAAAAACACACACACGCACACACAAAAACACACATTTAATGATTCACTGCCCGTGTTCTCCCATTTGTTCCAACTCTCAAAGTTAGCAGCAGCCTGCATCAGGTCTCTCATCAGGTTTCCTGATGCCCCGCACCAATTCTCCAGTTCAGTGTTCCTTACCACCATTTCCCCCAATTACTGATGACCTGAACAAGTTCTCCACTCAGTGTTTCCCTGAACTAATCCTCATTTTGACTGATGCCCACACCCACTCTAGGGGTGCGCTACTCGAATTCTCCTATCCAGTATTGTCCTACCCCCTTCTCCCATTTAGTGCTATCCTGCACCAATTCTCCCATTATCTGACGCCCTGTCCCAAATTCTCATATTTAGATGCCCTTGTCCAATTCTTCCATTTAGTTGTTTCTTACAATAATTCTCCAATTTAATGGAGCGCTGCCAGATTTCTTAAATTTAGGCATGGACAAGTTGGGCCTAAGGGTCTGTTTCTGTGCTCTGTGGCTCTATATCGGGCTCAGCTTCCCTGTACCAATTCTCCCATTTACCAATTCTACACAAATCTGGGAACTGCACCAACTCTCCCTTTGAGTATTATCATGTCCCAGTTCTCCCACTTAGAATTTAATGGCATCTGCATGAATTCTCCACTTATCAATGACCTGCATCAATTCCTTCCATTTAATTGTTACCTGATACACTTCTTCCACATACGGGTGCCCTGATGAATTGTTTTCATTTAGTGGTGCACTGAACTGAATCTCCAATTTACTGAGGCTTAGAATATTTCTTTTTTTTTTCCTGGTTCCCTGCCCCAAGATAGACCTGCTGTGCTTCACGTTTCTAATATATTGGCACTTCCACCAATTTCCAAATGGCACTGTGCACCAAACTTCCCATTTATTGATTCCCACCAAATCTCCCATTTACTCATATCCCTGTAGTAATTCTTCCATTCACTGTTCTCCTCGCCCGATCCTACCATTTATGGGTCCCCTACACTTATTCTCCCATTCACCAGGTGACATGCCTCAGTTCCTTAATTTAGTCCCACTCTGCTCCAATTCCTCCATTTCTCTGCAACATTTAGTGGCCCATAGCCAGAATTCTACAATCTTGGCGATCCCTGCACCAAATCTCCAAATTACTGATCCTACACATATCCTCCCTTTAGTGGTGAACTGCACCAACTCCCCCATTTTGTGGGGCACTGTATTGGATCTCCACCACTAATCCTTTTGCGACATTTGTCCTATTTACTGTCTCACTGCCCGTGTTTTCCCATTTGTTCCAATTCTCGGAGTTAGCAGCACCCTGTACTCGGTCTCCCATTTACTGATGCCCCGCACCAACTCTCCAATTCAGTGTTGCTTAGCATCATTTCCCCCAAAAACTGATATCCTGAACAAGTTCTCCACTCAGTGTTGCCCCACACCAATTCTCTATTTACTGATGCCCAACTCTCCCATTGGTTATTGTGTTGGCTCAAACCTCCCATTTCGTGCTACACTGCACCAATTCTCATATTTATTGGATGTCCCCCGTTGCTCGATGTCTTGAAATGCATAAAAGTGGATAAATCCCCAGGACCTGATCAGGTGTACCCAAGAACTCTGTGGGAAGCTAGGCAAGTGATTGCTGGGCCTCTTGCTGAGATATTTGTATCATCGATAGTCACAGGTGAGGTGCCGGAAGACTGGAGGTTGGCAAACGTGGTGCCACTGTTTAAGAAGGGCGGTAAAGACAAGCCAGGGAACTATAGACCAGTGAGCCTGACCTTGATGGTGGGCAAGTTGTTGGAGGGAATCCTGAGGGACAGGATGTACATGTATTTGGAAAGGCAAGGACAGTTTCGGGATAGTCAACATGGCTTTGTGGGTGGGAAATCATGTCTCACAAACTCAATTGAGTTTTTTGAAGAAGAAATAAAGAGGATTGATGAGGGCAGAGCAGTAGATGTGATCTATATGGACTTCAGTAAGGCGTTCGACAAGTTTTCCCATGGGAGACTGATTAGCAAGGTTAGATCTCATGGAATACAGGGAGAACTATCCCATTTGGATACAGAACTGGCTCAAATGTAGAAGACAGAGGATGGTGGAGGGTTGTTTTTCAGACTGGAGGCCTGTGACCAGTGGAGTGTCACAAGGATCGGTGTTGGGTCCTCTACTTTTCATCTTTTATATAAATGATTTGGGTGTGAACATAGGAGGTATAGTTACTAAGTTTGCAGATGACACCAAAATTGGAGGTGTCGTGGACAGCGAAGAGGGTTACCTCAGATTACAACAGGATCTTGACCAGATGGGCTAAGTGGCAGATGGAGTTTAATTCAGATAAATATGAGGTGCTGCATTTTGGGAAAGCAAATCTTAGCAGGACTTATGCACTTAATGGTAAGGTGCTAGGGAGTGTTGCTGAACAAAGAGACCTTGGAGTGCAGGTTCATAGATCCTTGAAAGTGGAGTCGCAGGCAGATAGGATAGTGAAGAAGGCGTTTGGTATGCTTTCCTTTATTGGTCAGAGTATTGAGTACAGGAGTTGGGAGGTCATGTAGCGGCTGTGCAAGGCTTTGGTTAGGCCACTGTTGGAATATTGCGTGCAATTCTGGTCTCCTTCCTATCGGAAAGATGATGTGGAACTTGAAAGTGTTCAGAAAAGATTTACAAGGATGTTGCCAGGATTAGAGGATCTGAGCTACAGGGAGAGGCTGAACAGGCTGGGACTGTTTTCCCTGGAGCGTCGGAGGCTGAGGGGTGACCTTATAGAGGTTTATAAAATTATGAGGGGCATGGATAGGATAAATAGACAAAGTCTTTTCCCTGGGGTGGGGGAGTCCAGAACTAGAGGGCATAGGGTTAGGGTGAGAGGGGAAAAATATAAAAGGGACCTAAGGGGCAACATTTTCACACAGAGGGTGGTACGTGTGTGGAATGAGCTGTCAGAGGAAGTGGTGGAGGCTGGTACAATTACAGCATTTAAAAGGCACCTGAATGGGTATATGAATAGGAAGTTCATATGAGAATAGTCCACAGGTCAGCTCAACATCGAGGGCCGAAGGGCCTGTTCTGCGCTGTATTGTTCTATAAGGGTTTAGAGGGATGTGGGCCAAGTGCTGGCAAATGGAACTAGATTGGGTTAAGATATCTAGTCGGCATGGACGGGTTGGTTCGAAGAGTCTGTTTCTATGCTGTACATAACTCTGTGACTGCATGACTCTATTTCCACAAGACTTTAACATGTGATGTGGCAATGGTGGCATAATGTGCCGATGACCGGTGGTCTGTGAGCGGAGCACTGGCTCCCGGGTGGAGGGCTGCAATGGTGCCCTGTCCCACTCACTCGTTTCTGTTTTGCCTGACCTTGTGCCAACTCTGCTGGTCTGACCCCTGCGCACTTTCACCTCTGGGTTGTCTCCCTACGCCAGGGTTCACTGGGCAGCGGTGTAGCGTCGACATTGACGAGTGCTCCAGCTCACCTTGCGCCAACGGAGGGAAGTGTCTCGATGGCCCTGGGCACTACCACTGTGAGTGTCCCGAAGGTGAGTGCCCCTTGTCTGGTGAATGAGTGTGACCCATCGCCAACGACCTCTATCCACCGGGGTCAACCTGTGCCTGGAGGGTATGGTAACCCTTTGGGGTTTCTGAGTCCAGTGTGGCCTTGTCTTACCTATTCCTACATGAGCATCACTGGCTCGGCCTACGTTTCTTGCCCATGCCTATTTGCCCCTGAGGGCCACGTTGTTGTGGGTCTAGAGTCACATGTCACCTAGGCCAGGTAAGGGGGGTAGTCCTGCCCCTCCAAAGGGGGGCATTGGTGAACCAGGTTTGGGCTTTTAATGACGGTCGCCAATAGTGACGACGAGACTGGCGTTTGGTTCCAGATTCAATTCAATTCAGATTCCACTGTGGGATTCGAACCCACGTTCCCCTGAACGTTCCCTGGGTCACTCAGTTCAGGTGTTGGCTAATGCACAAGCATGATTGTGCCATAACCTGCAACCTTTTTTCCATAGAAAAATCCACCATCTCTGTCTCCCATCACCCATCACTGCTCATTCCAACGGCTCCCCTCTCACACTCCTCCCATTCTCCCTCCGCTCTCAGAGGGACCGGGCGACTGATTAATCTACCGATGGAGATAGAGGGAGGGAGGGAAGGATTAATTTATCTCAAGGGGATGGATGGAGGGACAGAGTGATAATGGGGGATAATGACAGAGTGAGTGATTTGACTGCCTAATCAATAATCGATCTTCCATCCTCTGTCTGTCCCCTCTCTGTCTCACTTTTTCTCTCACTCTCTCTTTCTGACCCTTTCCCCCGTGTCTATCTGTCTCTGACCCACTCTCTCTCTCACTCAATCTCTCTAACTCACTGTGTCTCTCTATTTCTCTCTGTCACTATGTTTATCTCACTCTCTCTCTCTGTTTCTGTTTCCCTCGGTTTGTTCTCATTGTCTCTGCTGCCCGCCCCACCCTGCCACTGTGCTTGCTCTCTCTCTCTCTCTCTCTCTCTCTCTCTCTGTCCATCACTCCCTGTCTCTATCCCGCTCTGTCTCTGTCGCACTCTCCCCACCTCTCCTCCCCTCTCTCTCTACCGCCCTGACATTCTATCTGCCTGTCGTTCCCTCTCTCCCTGCCTCTGTCTGTCCCCCTTTCAATCTCTTCCCCTCTCTTTTTCCTTGCTCTCTCTCTCTCTGTCCATCCTCCCTGCCTCTCTCCCTCCCTCTCTCTCTCTCTGTGCCTCTCCCCCCTCTCTCTCTCTGCCCCCGCCGCTCGCACTCTGTGTCACTGCCTGTCTGTCCATCTCTTCCTGCCTCTGATCACACCCCCCCTCACCATGTTTCTGTCTCTCCCTCTCCCACTCTAGGATTCACGGGCCCACTCTGTCAGATGGATATTGATGAGTGTTCCCAAAGCCCGTGCCACGCTGGGACCTGCTGGGATGGCGTGGCCGGCTTCACCTGTGTCTGCGTTCCCGGGTACACAGGGGGGCTGTGCGACACGGAGATGGACGAGTGTCTGAGCAAGCCATGCCAAAACGGTGGGCAATGCACTGACCTGGTGAACGGCTATCGGTGCGCCTGCCCACCGGGCATCACAGGTAGCTGGGAAGGATGGACGGCTGTACCCGGTAATGGGCGGGAGGCAGGAGGAGTACATCCCAACGTTACATCCGGACAGGGGGTTAGTGACAGAGGGCCATCCACTCACTTTCAGAGAGATCCCCGAGTGGCTGAGGGGTTTTAGGGTGGATTGGCCATGCTAACTTGTCCCATAGTGATCAGGGATGTGTAGGTTAGGGTGGATTGGCCGTGCTAAATTGTCCCATAGTGTTCAGGGATGTGTAGGTTAGGGTGGATTGGCCGTGCTAAATTGTCCCATAGTGTTCAGGGATGTGTAGGTTAGGGTGGATTGGCCGTGCTAAATTGTCCCATAGTGTTCAGGGATGTGTAGGTTAGGGTGGATTGGTCGTGCTAAATTGTCCCATAGTGTTCAGGGATGTGTAGGTTAGGGTGGATTGGCCGTGCTAAATTGTCCCATAGTGTTCAGGGATGTGTAGGATAGGGTGGATTGGCCATACTAAATTGTCCCATAGTGTTCAGGGATGTGTAGGTTAGGATGGATTGGCCGTACTAAATTGTCCCATAGTGTTCAGGGATGTGTAGGTTAGGGTGGATTGGCCGTGCTAAATTGTCCCATAGTGTTCAGGGATGTGTAGGTTAGGGTGGATTGGCCTTGCTAAATTGCCCCATAGTGTTCAGGGATGTGTAGGTGAGGGTGGATTGGCCGTGCTAAATTGTCCCATAGTGTTCAGGGATGTGTAGGTTAGGGTGGATTGGCCGTGCTAAATTGTCCCATAGTGTTCAGGGATGTGTAGGTTAGGGTGGATTGGCCATGCTAAATTGTCCCATAGTGTTCAGGGATGTGCAGGTTAGGGTGGATTGGCCGTGCTAAATTGCCCCATAGTGTTTAGGGATGTGTAGGTTAGGGTGGATTGGCCATGCTAAATTGTCCCATAGTGTTCAGGGGTGTGTGGGTTAGGGTGGATTGGCCGTGCTAAGTTGTCCCATAGTGTTCAGGGATGTGTAGGTGAGGGTGGATTGGCCATGCTAAATTGTCCCATAGTGTTCAGGGATGTGTAGGTTAGGGTGGATTGGCCGTGCTAAGTTGTCCCATAGTGTTCAGGGATGTGTAGGTGAGGGTGGATTGGCCGTGCTAAATTGCCCCATAGTGTTCAGGGATGTGTAGGTTAGGGTGGATTGGCCGTGCTAAATTGCCCCATAGTGTTCTGGGATGTGTAGGTTAGGGTGGATTGGCCGTGCTAAATTGTCCCATAGTGTTCAGGGATGTGTAGGTTAGGGTGGATTGGTCGTGCTAAATTGTCCCATAGTGTTCAGGGATGTGTAGGTTAGGGTGGATTGGCCGTGCTAAATTGTCCCATAGTGTTCAGGGATGTGTAGGATAGGGTGGATTGGCCATACTAAATTGTCCCATAGTGTTCAGGGATGTGTAGGTTAGGATGGATTGGCCGTACTAAATTGTCCCATAGTGTTCAGGGATGTGTAGGTTAGGGTGGATTGGCCGTGCTAAATTGTCCCATAGTGTTCAGGGATGTGTAGGTTAGGGTGGATTGGCCTTGCTAAATTGCCCCATAGTGTTCAGGGATGTGTAGGTGAGGGTGGATTGGCCGTGCTAAATTGTCCCATAGTGTTCAGGGATGTGTAGGTTAGGGTGGATTGGCCGTGCTAAATTGCCCCATAGTGTTCAGGGATGTGTAGGTTAGGGTGGATTGGCCATGCTAAATTGTCCCATAGTGTTCAGGGATGTGCAGGTTAGGGTGGATTGGCCGTGCTAAATTGCCCCATAGTGTTTAGGGATGTGTAGGTTAGGGTGGATTGGCCATGCTAAATTGTCCCATAGTGTTCAGGGGTGTGTGGGTTAGGGTGGATTGGCCGTGCTAAGTTGTCCCATAGTGTTCAGGGATGTGTAGGTGAGGGTGGATTGGCCATGCTAAATTGTCCCATAGTGTTCAGGGATGTGTAGGTTAGGGTGGATTGGCCGTGCTAAGTTGTCCCATAGTGTTCAGGGATGTGTAGGTGAGGGTGGATTGGCCGTGCTAAATTGTCCCATAGTGTTCAGGGATGTGTAGGTTAGGGTGGATTGGCCGTGCTAAATTGCCCCATAGTGTTCTGGGATGTGTAGGTTAGGGTGGATTGGCCGTGCTAAATTGTCCCATAGTGTTTAGTGTGGTGTAGGTTAGGGTGGATTGGTCGTGCTAAATTGTCCCATAGTGTTTAGTGTGGTGTAGGTTAGGGTGGATTGGCCATGCTAAATTGTCCCATAGTGTTTAGTGTGGTGTAGGTTAGGGTGGATTGGCCGTGCTAAATTGCCCCACAGTGTTCAGGGATGTGTAGGTTAGGGTGGATTGATCATGGGTAAATGTAGGTTAATAGGGTAGATTAGATTAGATTCCCTACAGTATGGTAACAGGCCCTTCGGCCCAACCAGTCCGCACTAACCCTGTGAAAGGTAACCCACCCAGACCCATTTCCCTCTGACTAATGCACTGTGGGCAATTCAACATGGTCAATTCACCCTGACCCGCACATCTTTGGACTGCGGGAGGAAATCGGAGCATGTGAAGGAAACCAATGCAGATGTGGGGAGAATGTGCAAACTCCACACAGTCAGTCGCCCAAGGCTGGAATTGATCCCAGGTTCCTGGCACCGTGAGGCAGCAGTGCTAACCACTGAGCCTGGGTGGGTTACTCTCAGAGGGTCAGTATTGGGTGGAAGGGCCTGTTTCCACACTGTAGGGATTCTATGTACCAGTTGGCTAACAGATCAGAGACAGAGGGTAATGGTCAGTGGGGATTTTTCAGGCTGGAGTACAATGGAGTTTTCTCCGGATCGATTTTGGGACCATTTGGTTTTTGCTGGTGTACATATTAAACAGCCAGATCTTGCTGCTCTTTCCAATCAGGTGAGACTGGGAAGAATTGGGAAGTCCTGAGGAGGATGGTATGTCATTGCAGAGGGCCATCGACACGTGGGTGGGGAGGGGCAGGGCAGATAGGAGACAGATGATGTTCAATGCGGAGATGTGTGAGGTGATGCAGAGATCTGTGAAACACCGAGAGCAACGTTAAGGCAGGACGCAGATCCAAGGATATCGAAGATCTGAATCTCAACAGGTTTGGCAGCATCTGCGGACAGACAGAGAGAGAGAGAGAGAGAGACAGAGAGACAGAGAGAGGGAGACAGAGACAGAGAGAGAGAGACAGAGAGAGAAACAGAGACAGAGAGATAGAGAGAGAGAGAGAGAGAGAGAGAGAGACAGAGAAAGACAGAGAGAGACAGAGAGACAGAGAGAGAGACAGAGAGAGAGAGACAGAGAGAGAAACAGAGACAGAGAGACAGAGAGAGAGAGAGAGAGAAAGAGAGACAGAGAAAGACAGAGAGAGAGAGAGTAAAAGAGACAAAGAGAGAGAGAGACAGAGTTAACATTTTCGGTCTGGAATACAGTGTTAACTCTGTTTCTCTGCGTAGATGCTGCTGAGTTTCTCCAGCCCGCTCTCTCTGTGTTTCCTTCTGTGTTTTATTTGTGTTTCTCCCCAGTTTAGTTCGGAATGACTCACTCCAGTAGTGCCGGACAGGTGTCAGGCTAGTTTTGGTGCTCAGGGCTCTGACATGGATTTGAACCTAGGGACCTCTGTGAGGAAATGGAGAGCGGGGCAGGGGTTGGAGTGTGGTTATAAAGTGAAGCAAGCTGCCTCTGAGCGGTCACACAGCCTGCTCAATGACAGACTGCACCTGAGGGATGACTGGGTTATTTGACTCACACTTTTCAACACACAGACACACAGAGATACACACACACACACACACACACATAGACATACACAGAGACACACAGACACACAGAGACACACACGGATACACACACACACACACACACACACATAGACATACACAGAGACACACAGACACACAGAGACACACACGGATACACACACACACACACACACACACACACATAGACATACACAGAGACACACAGACACACAGAGACACACACACACACACACACACACACACACACACACACACACACACACACACACACACACACACACACACACACACCCCCTACCTCTCTTGTCGTGGTCGTCACTCCTCCCTCCTTCTCTTTGTCCTCAGGGCCTGTTTGTGAGATTGTCATTGATGATTGCGTGGGTAATCTCTGCCACTCTGGACAATGCAAAGATGATATCAACAGTTACATCTGTGTGTGTGACCCTGGCTTCACAGGTAAAAACCAAACTCACTAGCCACTTCCAAACTGATACCCCTTTGTGGTTTGTTGCATTTCCCGTAGGAATTACAGAATGTATGGCCTTTCAGGAAGGAATTTATTTGCTGACATTGAGAACAGACCTTAAATGAGTTCAAACTCGTCACTTCAGAGACAGCCTGACATTTATTGGTTCCCACATATCAATCTGCTGTTTTGTATAAACTAAGTGTTTGCAACCACACATAAGGCTGATGCTTATCTGTCTCTGTCCCTATCTCTCTCTCAGAGAGGTATCTGTTCACTCACTGGTGTCTCTCAGTCCCTCTCTCTCAGAGAGTTATCTATACTCTAACTGCTATCTCTGAGTCCATCTCTCAGGGAGATAACTGTACACTCACTGGTGTCTCTCAGTCCCCTCTCTCTCAGAGAGGTATCTATACTCTAACTGCTATCTCTCAGTCCCCTCTCTCTCTCTCTCGGGGAGATACCTGTACACTCACTGGTATCTCTCGGTCCCCTTTCTCTTGGGGAGATATCTGTACACTGACTGGTGTCTCTCAGTCCCCTCTCTCTCTGGGGGAGATACCTTAACACTGACTGGTGTCTCACAGTCCCCTCTCCCTCTGGGATATATCTGTACACTGACTGGTGTCTCACAGTCCCCTCTCCCTCAGGAAGATATCTGTACACTGACTGGATCTCTCAGTCCCCTCTCTCTCGGGGAGATGTCTGTACACTGATTGGTGTCTCTCAGTCCCCCCTCTCTCGGGGAGATACCTGAACACTGACTGGTGTCTCTCGGTCCTCTCTCTCTTGGGGAGATATCTGTACACTGACTGGTGTCTCTCGGTCCTCTCTCCCTCAGGGAGATATCTGTACACTGACTGGTGTCTCTCAGTCCCCTCTCTATCGGGGAGATATCTGTACACTGACTGGTGTCTCTCAGTCCCCCCTCTCTCAGGGAGATACCTGAACACTGACTGGTGTCTCTCAGTCCCCCCTCTCTCAGGGAGATACCTGAACACTGACTGGTGTCTATCAGTCCCCTCTCTCTCGGGGAGATACCTGAACACTGACTAGTGTCTCTAAGGCCCCTCTCTCTCGGGGAGATACCTGAACACTGACTGATTTCTCTCAGTCCCCTCTCTCGGGGAGATACCTGAACACTGACTGGTGTCTATCAGTCCCCTCTCTCTCGGGGAGATACCTGAACACTGACTGGTGTCTCTCAGTCCCTCTCTCTCGGGGAGATACTTGAACACTGACTGATGTCTCTCAGTCCCCTCTCTCTCGGGGAGATACCTGAACACTGACTGGTGTCTCTCAGTCCCTCTCTCTCGGGGAGATACTTGAACACTGACTGATGTCTCTCAGTCCCCTCTTTCTCGGGGAGATACCTGAACACTGACTGATGTCTCTCAGTCCCCTTCTCTTGAGGAGGTACCTGAACACTGACTGGTGTCTCTCAGTCCCCTCTCTCTCGGGGAGATACCTGAACACTGACTGATGTCTCTCAGTCCCCTCTCTCTCGGGGAGGTACCTGAACACTGACTTGTGTCTCTCAGTCCCCTCTCTCTGGGGAGATACCTGAACACTGACTGATGTCTCTCAGTCCCCTCTCTCTTGGGGAGATATCTGTACACTGACTGGTGTCTATCAGTCCCCTCTCTCGGGGAGATACCTGAACACTGACTGGTGTCTCTCAGTCCCCTCTCTCTCGGGGAGATACCTGAACACTGACTGGTGTCTCTCAGGCCCCTCTCTCGGGGAGATATCTGTACACTGACTGGTGTCTATCAGTCCCCTCTCTCGGGGAGATACCTGAACACTGACTGGTGTCTCTCAGTCCCCTCTCTCTCGGGGAGATATCTATACACTGATTGGTGTCTCTCAGTCCCCTCTCTATCGGGGAGATACCTGAACACTAACTGGTGTCTCTCAGTCCCCTCTCTCGGGGAGATACCTGAACACTGACTGGTGTCTATCAGTCCCCTCTCTCGGGGAGATACCTGAACACTGACTGGTGTCTCTCAGTCCCCTCTCTCTCGGGGAGATATCTATACACTGACTGGTGTCTCTCAGTCCCCTCTCTCTCGGGGAGATACCTGAACACTGATTGGTGTCTCTCAGTCCCCTCTCTATCGGGGAGATACCTGAACACTAACTGGTGTCTCTCAGTCCCCTCTCTCTCGGGGAGATATCTGTGCACTGACTGGTGTCTATCAGTCCCCTCTCTCTTGGGGAGATATCTGTACACTGACTGGTGTCTCTCAGTCCCCTCTCTCTCGGGGAGATACCTGAACACTGACTGGTGTCTCTCAGTCCCCTCTCTCTCGGGGAGATACCTGAACACTGACTGGTGTAGCTGAACAGGGGTTGGCGCAAAGGGATGGGTTAACCTGGGAAAGACCAGCCTATCGATCTGTGCCTGAGAGTCCACCTTGTGGTGAATTGAGGGTGCGTGGGAACTTTCCAATCCGTTCAGAGATCAGGGTGATGCTGGTTCAGTTTGAGGTTGGACAGGTCTGCCCGGTTTTATCGTGATGTTCCATCACACACCCACACCCAGAACTGGGCTGAGGGCAGGGAGATGGGGGGTGGAGTGCATGTCAGGTAACAGAAAGTTCAGACTGTGGCCTGTGATGTCCCACTCAGGAATGAGAAGAGTGTTCAGAGATGAGACGGAGAGGAGGTGGATGTGGGTCAAAGTGTATTGGTGGGTACTACTTAGCAGCGAGTGAGTTTCCAATTACAATCAATTACAGTAAAATAGTTAGAGGGGCATGACCTCCGACAGTGCAGCACTCCCTCAGTACTGACCCTCTGACAGTGCGGTACTCCCTCAGTACTGACCCTCTGACAGTGCGGCACTCCCTCAGTACTGACCCTCTGACAGTGTGGCACTCCCTCAGTACTGACCCTCTGACAGTGCAGCACTCCCTCAGGACTGACCCTCTGACAGTGCGGCACTCCCTCAGTACTGTCCCACTGACAGTGTGGCACTCCCTCAGTACTGACCCTCTGACAGTGTGGCACTCCCTCAGTACTGACCCTCTGACAGTGCGGCACTCCCTCAGTACTGACCCTCCGACAGTGTAGCACTCCCTCAGTACTGACCCTCCGACAATGCGGCACTCCCTCAGTACTGACCCTCTGACAGTGCGGTACTCCCTCAGTACTGACCCTCTGACAGTGTAGCACTCCCTCAGTACTGACCCTCCGACAATGCGGCACTCCCTCAGTACTGACCCTCTGACAGTGCGGTACTCCCTCAGTACTGACCCTCTGACAATGCAGCACTCCCTCAGTACTGACCCTCTGACAATGCAGCACTCCCTCAGTACTGACCCTCCGACAGTGTAGCACTCCCTCAGTACTGACCCTCCGACAATGCGGCACTCCCTCAGTACTGACCCTCTGACAGTGCGGTACTCCCTCAGTACTGACCCTCTGACAATGCAGCACTCCCTCAGTACTGACCCTCTGACAGTGCAGCACTCCCTCAGTACTGACCCTCCGACAGTGCAGCACTCCCTCAGTACTGACCCTCTGACAGTGCAGGACTCCCTCAGTACTGACCCTCCAACAGTGCAGCACTCCCTCAGTACTGACCCTCTGACAGTGTGGCACTCCCTCAGTACTGACCCTCTGACAGTGCGGCACTCCCTCAGTACTGACCCTCTGACAGTGTAGCCCTCCCTCAGTACTGACCCTCCAACAGTGCGGCACTCCCCCAGTACTGACCCTCCGACAGTGCAGCACTCCCTCAGTACTGACCCTCTGACAGTGCAGGACTCCCTCAGTACTGACCCTCCGACAGTGCAGCACTCCCTCAGTACTGACCCTCTGACAGTGTGGCACTCCCTCAGTACTGACCCTCTGACAGTGCGGCACTCCCTCAGTACTGACCCTCTGACAGTGCAGCACTCCCTCAGTACTGACCCTCTGACGGTGCGGCACTCCCTCAGTACTGACCCTCTGACAGTGTAGCACTCCCTCAGTACTGACCCTCCGACAATGCGGCACTCCGTCAGTACTGACCCTCTGACAGTGTAGCCCTCCCCCAGTACTGACCCTCCGACAATGCGGCACTCCCTCAGTACTTACCCTCTGACAGTGCGGCACTCCCTCAGTACTGACCCTCTGACAGTGCGGCACTCCCTCAGTACTGACCCTCCGACAGTGCAGCACTTCCTCAGTACTGACCCTCTGACAGTGCAGGACTCCCTCAGTACTGACCCTCTGACAGTGCAGCACTCCCTCAGTACTGACCCTCTGACAGTGCGGCACTCCCTCAGTACTGACCCTCTGACAGTGCAGCACTCCCTCAGTACTGACCCTCTGACGGTGCGGCACTCCCTCAGTACTGACCCTCTGACAGTGTAGCCCTCCCTCAGTACTGACCCTCCGACAATGCGGCACTCCCTCAGTACTGACCCTCTGACAGTGTAGCCCTCCCTCAGTACTGACCCTCCGACAATGCGGCACTCCCTCAGTACTTACCCTCTGACAGTGTGGCACTCCCTCAGTACTGACCCTCTGACAGTGCGGCACTCCCTCAGTACTGACCCTCCGACAGTGCAGCACTCCCTCAGTACTGACCCTCTGACAGTGCAGGACTCCCTCAGTACTGACCCTCCGACAGTGCAGCACTCCCTCAGTACTGACCCTCTGACAGTGTGGCACTCCCTCATTACTGACCCTCTGACAGTGCGGCACTCCCTCAGTACTGACCCTCTGACAGTGCAGCACTCCCTCAGTACTGATCCTCTGACAGTGCGGCACTCCCTCAGTACTGACCCTCTGACAGTGCGGCACTCCCTCATTACTGTCCCTCTGACAGTGCAGCACTCCCTCAGTACTGATCCTCTGACAGTGCAGCACTCCCTCATTACTGTCCCTCTGACAGTGCAGCACTCCCTCAGTACTGACTCTCTGACAGTGTGGCACTCCCTCAGTACTGACCCTCTAACAGTGCAGCACTCCCTCTGTACTGACCCTCTGACAGTGCGGCACTCCCTCAGTACTGACCCTCTGACAGTGCGGTACTCCCTCAGTACTGACCCTCTGATAGTGCGGCACTCCCTCAGTACTGACCCCTGACAGTGCAGCACTCCCTCAGTACTGACCCTCTGACAGTGTGGCACTCCCTCAGTACTGACCCTCTGACAGTGCATCACTCCCTCTGTACTGACCCTCTGACAGTGCAGCACTCCCTCAGTACTGACCCTCTGACAGTGCAGCACTCCCTCAGTACTGACCCCCTGACAGTGCGGCACTCCCTCAGTACTGACCCCTGACAGTGCAGCACTCCCTCAGTACTGACCCTCTGACAGTGTGGCACTCCCTCAGTACTGACCCTCTGACAGTGCGGCACTCCCTCAGTATTGACCCTCTGACTGTGCAGCACTCCCTCAGTACTGACCCTCTGACAGTGCATCACTCCCTCAGTACTGACTCTCTGACAGTGCAGCACTCCCTCAGTACTGACCCTCTGACAGTGCATCACTCCCCCAGTACTGACCCTCTGACAGTGCGGCACTCCCTCAGTATTGACCCTCTGACAGTGCAGCACTCCCTCAGTACTGACCCTCTGACAGTGCATCACTCCCTCAGTACTGACCCTCTGACAGTGCGGCACTCCCTCAGTACTGACCCTCTGACAGTGCACCACTCCCTCAGTACTGACCCTCTGACAGTGCAGCACTCCCTCAGTGCTGACCCTCTGACAGTGCAGCACTCCCTCAGTACTGACCCTCCGACAGTGCAGCTCTCCCTCAGTACTGACCCCCTGACAGTGTGGCACTCCCTCAGTACTGACCCCTGACAGTGCAGCACTCCCTCAGTACTGACCCTCTGACAGTGCGGCACTCCCTCAGTACTGACCCCCTGACAGTGTGGCACTCCCTCAGTGCTGACCCCTGACAGTGCAGCACTCCTATCAGGAGTGGATGATTTGTCCCGTTGCGTGTGGTTAGCTTTTGCGTGGATGGGTATTTCACTGATGTCTCAATGATGTTTCCGTCTGCTTCCCTTTCCCCGTGACATTCCAAGCTTCGTACGCTGATGCTGACTAAACCGAAAGTGTTTCCCATGTTTTGGACAGACAGACAGAGAGAGATGAGCATGAACGCTTTGTGTCAGGTGGTGAACAGTATTTCTGGTTTGGGAGGGGCTGTACGCATCGGGCTGACCATCAAAATGCCCAACTGGAGGAAATCCGGCAACTGAAACCTCCGAACGGGAATCTGTCTTAGGGTAAAAACCTTGTGTAGTGACTGTAGAAACAGCTTTAGGTCTTGAGAAATCAGCAGGGCCTTACAATAACCTGAGAGTGTGTGTTTGAGTGTGTGTGTGTGTGTGAGAGAGAGTGTGTGTGTGTGAGTGAGTGTGTGAGGGAGAATGTGTGTGTGTGTGTGAGAGAGAGTGTGTGTGTGTGAGTGAGTGTGTGAGGGAGAGTTTGTGTGTGTGTGAGAGTGTGTGTGTGTATGTGTGTGAGTGTGTGTGTGTGTGAGTCTGTGTGTGAATGAGTGTGTGAGGGAGAATGTGTGTGAGTGAGTGTGTGTGTGTGTGTGTGTGTGTGAGCAAGATACTGCGAGAGCGATTGTGTGAGAGTGAGTGTGTGTGAGGGTGTTTATGTGCGTGAGAGAGAATGTGTGTATGAGTGTCTGTGTGTGTATATGTGAGAGTGGTTGAGTGTGTGTGTGAGAGAGAGTGAGTGTATGAGAGTGTGAGAGATTGAGTGTGTGTGAGAGTGTGTGTGAGAGTGTAAGAATGTGTGTGAGTGAGAGTGTGTGCGCGTGTGTGTGAGAGAGTGTGTGTGAGAGAGTGGTTGAGTGTGTGTGTTTGTGTGTGAGTGTGTGAGAAATTGAGTGTGTGTGAGTGTGTGTGAGAGTGAGTGATTGTGTGAGTGATAGAATTTGAGTGAGAATGTGTGCGCGTGTGTTAGAGAGTGTGTGTGAGAGTGAGTTTGTGTGTCAGTGTGAGTGAGAGTGAGTGTGTGTGATCGTGTGTGTGTGTGTGTGTGTGTGATAGTGTGTGAGTGAGTGCGCACGTGTGTGTGTGTGAGAGAGAGTATGTGTGTGTGTGTTGGAGAAAGAGTGAGAGAGTGTGAGAGTGTGTGTGAGTGAGAGAGTGTGCACGTGTGTGTGTGTGCATGTTTGGGAGAGTGCATGAGTGAATGTTTGTTTGTGAGAGAGTGTGTGAGTATGTGTGAGTGTATGTGCGAGTGTGTGTGTCTGTGTGTGCAACTGTGTGTAATCTTGTGAAAACCATCTCTCCTTTGATGGTCCAATGAACATCTTGCCCAGAGTGAACATTGTGGTAAGGAGGGATGTACCCTTGCTGCCTCACTGTTGGGGAGGGACAGTGAGTGAGACGTTGCTGATTTCTTCAGTTTTATTGTATTTGTATCACTCCCCAGTCGGCAGTCCCTTACATTAAAGGTGCTGCTGCGGAAATATATGTTCTGGCTTTTTTACAAACAGAACCCCACAAGCAGAGGCTGTCATCCACCAGGAGATGTGAGTACAGAGTGCTTGTGGTGTGATCGCTCTGTTCTCGTTGCAGGATCTCGGTGCGACGTTGACATCGATGAGTGTGTCTCCAGTCCCTGTTATAATGGTGGTACCTGCCAGGACGGGGTGAATGGGTTCACCTGTGTGTGCCCCGAGGGATATTCTGATGCTCAGTGTTTGTCCAGGCTGGAGCATTGCCAGAGCAATCCGTGTGCACAGGGGACCTGCCTCAACCACGACAGTAGGTGAGCGAACAGACTCTCGCCAGGTGGAAGTCTGCTTTTCCAGAGTTCCGGGGTCCTGGGCCATCTCTGATCAAACAGGGGCCACTCATTCGCTGAAAAAGCAGACTTCTTGTTATTCATTGAGATATCTTCATGTGCAGATATAGTCACTAAAGCAATTCAGTTCTTTATAGTCTTTGCACATTGGAGAAATGAACAGACGTTGGAGTTTGACTCTATCAGAGTCAGAGAGTGTGGTGCTGGGAAAGCACAGTGGGTCAGGCAGCATCCGAGGGGCAGAAGAGTCGCCGTTTCAGGCAAAAGCCCTTCATCTGGGCATTCCTGATACTGAAAGCATCGACTCTCCTGCCCCTCGGACGCTGCCTGACCTGCTGTGCTTTCCCAGCACCACTCTGCTTGACTCAATCAAACTAACAAATCAAAGGAATCTCTTACTCAGACAAGATACTAGTTACATGGAGTTGAGGCACTGGGAGGGACTGGTAACTGAACGGACCCCATTTACCTTCAACAGAAACACCTCGAGCTAGTGAGGGCAGGAATAGGAGGATAGAGCAGATGAATGCATGGCTGAGGGGCTGGTGTAGGGGAGAAGGATTCACATTTTTGGATCATTCTGGGGTAGAAGTGACCTGTACAAGAAGGACAGATTACACCTGAATTGGAAAGGGACTAATACACTGGCAGGGAGATTTGCTAGACCTGCTTGGAAGGATTTAAACTAGTAAGGTGGGTGTGGGTCCCAGGGAGATAGTGAGGAAAGAGATCAATCTGAGACTGGTACAGCTGAGAACAGAAGTGAGTCAAACAGTCAGGGCAGGCAGGGACAAGGTAGGACTAATAAATTAAACTGCATTTATTTCAATGTAAGGGGCCTAACAGGGAAGGCAGATGAACTCAGGGCATGGTTAGGAACCTGGGACTGGGATATCATAGCAATTACAGAAACATGGCTCAGGGATGGGCAGGACTGGCAACTTAATGTTCCAGGATACAAATGCTACAGGAAGGATAGAAAGGGAAGAGAGGGAGTGGTATTTTTGATAAGGGATAGCATTACAGCTGTGCTGAGGGAGGATATTCCCAGAAATACATCCAGGGAAGTTATTTGGGTGGAACTGAGAAATAAGAAAGGGATGATCACCTTATTGGGATTGTATTATAGACCCCCTAATAGTCAGAGGGAAATTGAGAAACAAACTTGTAAGGAGATTTCAGTTATCTGTAAGAATAATAGGGTGGTTATGGTAGGGGATTTTAACTTTCCAAACATCGACTGGGACTGCCATAGTGTTAAAGATTTAGATGGAGAGGAATTTGTTAAGTGCGTACAAGACACTTTTCTGATTCAGTATGTGGATGTACCTACTAGAGAAGGTGCAAAACTTGACCTACTCTTGGGAATAAGGCAGGGCAGGTGACTGAGGTGTCAGTAGGGGAGCACTTTGGGGCCAGTGACCATAATTCTATTTGTTTTAAAATCGTGATGGAAAAGGATAGACCAGATCTAAAAGTTGAAGTTCTAAATTGGAGCAAGGCCAATTTTGACGGTATTAGGCAAGAACTTTCGAAAGCTGATTGGAGGCAGATGTTCACAGGTAAAGGGACGGCTGGAAAATGGGAAGCCTTCAGAAATGAGATAACGAGAATCCAGAGAAAGTATATTCCTGTCAGGGTGAAAGGGAAGGCTGGTAGGTGTAGGGAATGCTGGATGCTTAAAGAAACTGAGGTTTTGGTTAAGAAAAAGAAGGAAGTATATGTCAGGTATAGACAGGATAGATCGAGTGAATCCTTAGGCAGAGTTGGGTATTGCAGATGTTGGAGATTAGAGTCAAGATTAGAGTGGTGCTGGAAAAGCACAGCAGGTCAGGCAGCATCCGAGGAGCAGGAAAATTGATGTTTCAGGTCCGAACCCTTCATCAGGAATGAGGCTGGGAGACTCCGGGGTGGAGAGAAAAATGAGAGGGTGGTGGGGCTGGGGAGAAGGTAGTTGAGAGTGCAATAGGTGGATGGAGGAAGGGGTAAAGG
This sequence comes from Hemiscyllium ocellatum, assembly GCF_020745735.1. Classification (NCBI taxonomy): domain Eukaryota; kingdom Metazoa; phylum Chordata; class Chondrichthyes; order Orectolobiformes; family Hemiscylliidae; genus Hemiscyllium; species Hemiscyllium ocellatum. The sequence continues at coordinate 15,062,487 of NC_083435.1, forward strand.
TGATAGGTCAGAGAGGAGGGTGGAGTAGATAGATGGGAAAGAAGATAGACAGGTAGGACAAGTCATGGGGACAGTGCTGAGCTGGAAGTTTGGAACTGGGGTGAGGTGGGGGAAGGGGAAATGAGGAAACTGTTGAAGTCCACATTGATGCCCTGGGGTTGAAGTGTTCCGAGGCGGAAGATGAGGCGTTCTTCCTCCAGGCGACTGGTGGTGAGGGAGCGGCTGTGAAGGAGGCCCAGGACCTCCATGTCCTCGGCAGAGTGGGAGGGAGAGTTGAAATGTTGGGTCACAGGGCGGTGTGGTTGATTGGTGCGGGTGTCTCGGAGATGTTCCCTAAAGCGCTCTGCTAGGAGGCGTCCAGTCTCCCCAATGTAGAGGGAACCGCTTCGGGAGCAACGGATACAGTAAATGATATTAGTGGATGTGCAGGTAAAACTTTGATGGATGTGGAAGGCTCCTTTAGGGCCTTGGATAGAGGTGAGGGAGGAGGTTTTACAGTTCCTGCGGTGGCAGGGGAAGGTGCCAGGATGGGAGGGTGGATTGTAGGGGGGCGTGGACCTGACCAGGTAGTCACAGAGGGAACAGACTTTGCGGAAAGAGGTGGGGAGGGAAATATATCCCTGGTGGTGGGGTCCGTTTGGGTGTGACGGAAATGTCGGCGGGTGATGCAGTTTATGCGGAGATTGGTAAGGTGAAAGTTGAGCATCGGGTGGTTCTGTCCTTGTTACGGTTGGAGGGGTGGGGTCTGAGGGCGGAGGTGCAGGATGTGGACGAGATGCGTTGGAGGGCATCTTTAACCAGGTGGGAATGGAAATTGTGGTCTCTAAAGAAGGAGGCCATCTGGTATGTTCTGTGGTGGAACTGGTCCTCCTGGGAGCAGATATGGTGTAGGCGGAGGAATTGGGAATACCGGATGGCATTTTTGCAGGAGGTGGGGTGGGAAGAGGTGTAATCCAGGTAGCTGTGGAAGTCGGTGGGTTTGTAAAAAATGTCAGTGTCAAGTCGGTCATCATTAATGGAGATGGAGAGGTCCAGGAAGGGGAGGGAGGTGTCAGAGATGGTCCAGGTAAATTTAAGGTCAGGGTGGAATGTGTTGGTGAAGTTGATAAATTGCTCAACCTCCTTGCGGGAGCATGAGGTGGCGCCAATGCAGTCATCAATGTAGCGGAGGAAGAGGTGGGGAGTGGTGCCGGCGTAATTATGGAAGATCGACTGTTCTACGTAGCCAACAAAGAGACAGGCATAGCTGGGGCCCATACGTGTGCCCATGGCTACCCCTTTGGTCTGGAGGAAGTGGGAGGATTCGAAGGAGAAATTGTTAAGGGCAAGGACCAGTTCGGCCAAACGAATGAGAGTGTCGGTGGAAGGGTACTGCTGGGGACGTCGGGAGAGGGAAAAACAGAGGGCTTGGAGGCCCTGTCATGGCGGATGGAGGTGTAGAGGGATTGGATATCCATGGTGAAGATGACTCCTCCAATGACTCCACCCCCATTTCCCCCACCACCACACCTACACCAGTTACCGGCTCCGTCCCCACTCCCAGCTCCACACCCACACCAGATCCCAGCTCCCAGCCCTGCCGTGTTTTCACCATCCCTCCAGACCTCCCCCTCACTGAGGACAAACGATCAGTCCTCAGCAAAGGCCTCACCTTTATCCCCCTCCATCCACGCATCAATGAATTTAATATACGCCGTGACATCGAACACGTCTTCTGTCGCCTCCGCCTCTGAGCTTACTTTCACAATCAGGATTCCCGCCCACCTTCCGAGGACCCCTTCTCCCACCTCCAACACACTGCATCCACCTGGACACCCCGCGCTGGCCTATTACCCGCCCTCGACCACTTCATTTCCAACTGCCGCCGGGACATTAACCGCCTCAACCTATCTACCCCCCTCCCCCACTCCAACCTCTCACCCTCACAACGCGCAGCCCTCCACTCCCTCTGCTCCAATCCCAACCTCACCATCAAGCCAGCGGATAAAGAGGGCGCAGTGGTAGTCTGGCGCACTGACCTCTACACCGCTGAAGCCAAATGCCAGCTCGAGGACACCGCTTCCTACCGCCCCCCTGACCATGATCCCTCCCCCCATCACCAGACCATCCACAACCTCATCACTTCAGGGGGTTCTCCCACCCACAGCTTCCAACCTCATGGTCCGGGAATCCCACACTGCCCAATTCTACCTCCTTCCCAAGATCCACAAGCCTGAACACCCTAACCAACCCATTGTCTCAGCCTGCTCCTGCCCCACCAAATTCATCTCCACCTACTTCGACACTGTCCTATCCCTGGGTCCAGGAACTCCCCATATCGGTTGGGGACACCATCTACATCCTCCACCTCCCCCAAGACTTCAGTTTCCCCATTCCCCCGATGGCTGTAGGAAAGGGAGTCAGAATTAGCCAATGGCTGCAGGCCAGGGTGCCAGAGTTAGCCAATGGCTGCAGATCAGTGTATTGGAGTCAGCCAATGGTCATTGGCTGGTGTGTCAGAATTAGCCAATGGCTGCCAGTAGGAGACTAGTCATGGCCAATGGCTGCAGTTCAGGGTGTCAGAGTCAGCCAATGGCTGCAGGCCAGGACAGCAGAGCCGGCCAATGCCTGTAGGCTAGGTTGGTCTGAATTAGTCCATGACAGTAAGCCGGGAGGTTGGTGTTAGGTTGTGAGGAAGATAGTGGCAGCATATCTGCAAGATTAAAATGCCACCCAGAAGGGAGAAGGCAGTCTCACAAAGAGCAAATTGTGTCTCTGGTTTGAGATGGAGTGGAGGAAGAGGACATTAGTCTTTGAGGTTCTCTCCCTTGGAGAGCAGCTGAGGCTGAATTAGATTCAAGGCTTCGTTCAGCAGATCGCTGAGGGAGCCAAGGGTTATGGAGGGACAGGAACGAAAGCAGATCGAAGACCACAATAGGATCTATAAGGGGTATAGATAGTTGTGTTTTCCCTCGGAGGGGGAATTTTCAAGAGCAGAGGCCTCTTGAGAAGAGAGAGAGAGATTAAAAAAAGGGGTAAATATTTTACACAGAGGGTGGTTCATGTGTGGAATGAACTTCCCAAGGAAGTGGGTGGATGTGAGTACAGTTACAGTGTTGGAAAGTCTTTCGGATGTGTCCGTGAACAGGAAAGGTTGGGGAGGATAGGGGCCAGGAGCAGGCAGCTGGGATTGGACCGGAGGGTCTGTTTCCACGCTGTATGGGATGGGATTTCAGGGGCTGAGTGGAGATTTGAGATCCCGGAGAGGTGGGGATTGGGGGTGGGGGGGGAGGACGGATTGGTGAGCGGCGTTTTGTCAGAGGAGAGACGTAGGCTACATTGCCAGGCCCGAGCCAGGGAAACCCAGCGAACGAAACCTCCGTGGGACGGGGAAATGGGGAGCCCGGGGAATGGTGTCGGATAAAAGGGGTCCAGAAACTGTCCCCCAGAAGGGGATCGTCAAGACCGACTATTGACAGGAGACCAGCTCGGGCCGAATGGCCTGTTTTCAGTTCGGATCCCTGGCATTGTTAGCGTTACCCTCCCTCCGGGGGTGGGGTAGTGTGGGGTGGGGGGAACACACTGGTGTCAGTGAGCTGGCCCTCGCTCCTTGCCTCAGTTTTCCTGTGGGAAAGGTGAGAGCCACCTTGGATTTCTCCTCAGCCCGGTGACATGACTGGAGACATTCCCTATCTTGGGAAGAAAGCTCTCCCAGTCAGACAGCAGGGCGGACTCTCCCCCACAGTGACCTCCCCTCTCCCACAACCCACGAATCACTTTCACAGGATACAGCTCACTGACAGCCCTTTGTTGGGATTTGGTGCCAGGAAGCAGATGTTTCCGACTCGATAAAGCTACAGATTGTACCACGCGGGGCGGGGAAGGGAGGGGATGAGCCACCTCTTGCTCATAAATTCCAGAGAGTCACCAACTTCCATCCTTACCCAGCCCTTCCCTCTGGGATATATTACCCACTGAAGCACAGACAAGGGAGCCTCATGAAGGTACAACTGGTACGTAGTAAATAAGGTGATCACACAGCGCAGAGTCATTTATCCCACTACTATTTATAACCACTGAGTGATTTATAATCACTGTAGGATATTGATTTGCCTATACAATGTACGTTTGGATGGGACGGTATCTTCGTCAGCTGGTTGTGGAACAGCTAACCGATGAAAGTGCAGCTCTCCGAAAGCTAGTGCTTCCAAATCAGCCCTGTCGAACTCTAACCCGGTGTTGTGTGATTTTTAACTTTGCCCATCCCAACCCAACACTGGCTCCTCCACATCATTGCACCAAGTACAGCAGGGTTTCAGTGCGATTATAGGTGTACAGTTATAATATGTTACATTATAATGGTGCACAGTTGTAGGTACTACATTACAATAGTGTACAGGTGTAGGTGTTACATTATAATGGTGCACAGTTATAGGTGTTACATTACAATGGTGCACAGTTGTAGGTGTTACATTAAATGGTGTACAGTTGTAGGTGTTATATTGTGATGGTGTACAGTTGTAGGTGTTACATTATAATGGTGTACAGTTGTATGTGTAACATAGCAATGGTGTACAGTTATAGGTGTTACATTACAATGGTGCACAGTTGTAGGTGTTACATTAAATGGTGTACAGTTGTAGGTGTTATATTGTGATGGTGTACAGTTGTAGGTGTTACATTATAATGGTGTACAGTTGGACTGAAGTGAAAACTTTGTGGAGTACGCCGATGAAATTGTTCAGAACGCTTCTCGGACTGAGAGAACCTTCAGTTTACGAGGATAGATTGAGGAGGTTGGGTCAGGTCTCCGTGGTGAGAAGTTGGCTGAGACGAGAGCTGACCATTGTTTTCCATGTTGTGGGCCAGCCGTATGGAGTCGTTGGGAAGGAGCTGTTCCTGTTGGAAAAAGCAAAATGAACAAGAGGGTATGGGTCTCAAGTGATGTGCAAATGCAGCGAGAAATATCTCTTCCACATAGCAAGTCATCAGGGGGTGGGATCCATTGCCTGGAAATGTGGTGGGAGCTGGTTGAATTGAGGCATTTCGGAGCGGAACTGGTTGGGTATTTGGATAGAAACAATGCAGGAATATGGGGAAAAACAGGAGATTGGTCCGAGGTAATACAACAGGTACAATAGCCAAACAGCCTGACCCTGTTCTGTAATTATTCAGTGATCTCCTGCTGCCTTGCTATCCCCAGCAATTCAAACCAGTTATTTCTGGGTCCCGCCATTCCTGCATCCCATTTAATAAAAAGCAAATCTGAATCAGTTACTCGGAAACATAATTCTCCATGAAGTGGTGATTGTTTCAGAAAGAATCTATCATGGGGTGGAATATAATGTTTGCAAACGACAACAAAAGACGCTAAACATCGCTAAAAAGAGACCTGGAGAAAGTGAGGACTGCAGATGCTGGAGATCAGTGTCGAGAGTGTGGGGCTGGAAAAGCGCAGCAGGTCAGGCAGCATCCGAGGAGAAGGAGGGTTGACGTTTCAGGCATAAGCCCTTCTTCCGGAATGTTTGTGCATTCGGCCTGTTTTCAGAGAATCCCTGCACTGCGGCAGCAGGCCATTCGGCCCATCGTGCCCAGCCTGGCTCTCCCGCCTAATCCCTGCAATCCTGCATTTCCCACAGCTAACCCACGCAGCCCACACATCCCTGAACACTACGGGCGATTTAGCGCAGCCAATCCCACCCTGACTTGCACTATCTTGGGACTGTGGGAGGAAACCGGAGCACCCGGAGGAAACCCGCGGGGAGAATGTGCAAACCCCATGCAGACGAGGCTGGAATCAAACCCAGGTCCCTGGCACTGTGAGGCAGCAGTGCTAACCACTGAGCCACCGTACCATCCTGAAGGATGTCGATATTTTGCTGAGGCACTGATAGAAGAGAAACAGCAACACACCTTTCACAACCATTGGAGTGTGTTTTACAGTTAATTGGGTAAACTCTGTTGTAGTGTGGAAAACACCTGGCAGTCCATCTGTGCTTCGATAAAGGATAAATATTGCCTTCCCCTGCTCTTTGACAGATTCATGACAGGGCAGTCGGGTCCTCGGTTTACTGACTCCTCTGGGAAGATGGCACCTCCGGCAGTGCTGCACTCCCTCAGTAACTGCGCTGGTGTGCCAGCCTGGGTTCTGCTCTTGTGTCCCTGTGCACGGTTTCTCTTCAGAACGAGGAGGTGGGAGGAATGCAAACGTCTTCAAACCCCAGGGTTAATCGTTGAGGGCTTGCCAGACGTGACAACGAGCAATTGAAATAAAGTGGAAAGGAGCGGTGGATCAGTGGTTGGCGCTGCTGCCTCATGGTGCCAGAGACCCGGGTTCAATTCCATGCTCAGGCGACTGTCTGTGTGGAGTTTGCACGTTCTCCCTGTGTCTGCGTGGGTTTCCTCCAGGTGCTCCGGTTTTCTCCCACAGTCCAAAGATGTGCAGGTCAGGGTGAAAGGGCCATGACATAGTGTCTGTGGATGTGCATTTGGACTATTTCCCATGGCTAATCCACCTGGACTGCATATCCCTGGGTACTATGGGCAATTTCCCATGGCCAATCTACATATGTGCGCAGGGTTATGCAGTTTAGGTGGATTGGCTGTGTCAGCTTGCCCAGGTTTCCACGGATGTGCATGTTAGGGTGGATTGGCCATGGGAAATTGCCGATAGTGTCCAAGGATGTGCAGGTGAGGTGGATTGGCCATGCTAAATTGTCCCATAGTGTTCAGGGATGTGTAGGTTAGGGTGGATTGGCCGTGCTAAATTGTCCCATAGTGTCCAGGGATGTGTAGGTTAGGGGGGATTGGCCGTGCTAAATTGTCCCATAGTGTCCAGGGATGTGTAGGTTAGGGGGGATTGGCCGTGCTAAATTGTCCCATAGTGTCCAGGGATGTGTAGGTTAGGGGGGATTGGCCGTGCTAAATTGTCCCATAGTGTCCAGGGATGTGTAGGTTAGGGTAGATTGGCCGTGCTAAATTGCCCTATAGGGTTCAGGGATGTGTTGGTTAGTGTGGATTGGCCATGGGAAATTGTCCCATAGTGTTCAGGGATGTGTAGGTTAGGGTGGATTGGCCATGCTAAATTGTCCCATAGTGTTCAGGGATGTGTAGGTTAGGGTGGATTGGCCGTGCTAAATTGTCCCATAGTGTCCAGGGATGTGTAGGTTAGGGTAGATTGGCCGTGCTAAATTGTCCCACAGTGTTCAGGGATGTGTAGGTTAGGGTGGATTGGCCGTGCTAAATTGTCCCATAGTGTTCAGGGATGTGTAGGTTAGGGTAGATTGGCCGTGCTAAATTGTCCCACAGTGTCCAGGGATGTGTAGGTTAGGGTAGATTGGCCGTGCTAAATTGTCCCATAGTGTTCAGGGATGTGTAGGTTAGGGTGGATTGGCCGTGCTAAATTGTCCCATAGTGTTCAGGGATGTGTAGGTTAGGGTGGGATTGGCCATGCTAAATTGTCCCATAGTGTCCAGGGATGTGTAGGTTAGGGTGGATTGGCCGTGCTAAATTGTCCCACAGTGTTCAGGGATGTGTAGGTTAGGGTAGATTGGCCGTGCTAAATTGTCCCATAGTGTTCAGGGATGTGTAGGTTAGGGTGGATTGGCCGTGCTAAATTGTCCCATAGTGTTCAGGGATGTGTAGGTTAGGGTGGGATTGGCCATGCTAAATTGTCCCATAGTGTTCAGGGATGTGTAGGTTAGGGTGGGATTGGCCATGCTAAATTGTCCCATAGTGTTCAGGGATGTGTAGGTTAGGGTGGATTGGCCGTGCTAAATTGTCCCACAGTGTTCAGGGATGTGTAGGTTAGGGTAGATTGGCCGTGCTAAATTGTCCCATAGTGTTCAGGGATGTGTAGGTTAGGGTGGATTGGCCGTGCTAAATTGTCCCATAGTGTTCAGGGATGTGTAGGTTAGGGTGGATCGGCCGTGCTAAATTGTCCCACAGTGTTCAGGGATGTGTAGGTTAGGGTGGATTGGCCGTGCTAAATTGTCCCATAGTGTTCAGGGATGTGTAGGTTAGGGTGGATCGGCCGTGCTAAATTGTATCAGAGAAAGTGAGGACTGCAGATGCTGGAGATCAGAGCTGAAAATGTTTTGCTGGAAAAACGCAGCAGGTCAGGCAGCATCTAAGGAACAGGAAATTCGACGTTTCCGGCATGAGCCCTTCATCAGGAATGAGGAGAGTGTGCCAGGCAGGGTAAGATAAAAGGTAGGGAGGAGGGACTTGGGGGAGGGGCGATGGAGGTGGGATAGGTGGAAGGAGGTCAAGGTGAGGGTGATAGGCCGGAGTGGGGTGGGGGCGGAGAGGTCAGGAAGAAGATTGCAGGTTAGGAGGGCGGTGCTGAGTTCGAGGGTTGGGACTGAGACAAGGTGGGGGGGAGGGGAAACTAGGAAACTGGAGAAATCTAAGTTCATCCCTTGTGGCTGGAGGGTTCCCAGGCGGAAGATGAGGCGCTCTTCCTCCAGCCGTCGTGTTGTTATGTTCTGGCGATGGAGGAGTCCAAGGACCTGCATGTCCTCGGTGGAGTGGGAGGGAGAGTTAAAGTGTTGAGCCACAGGGTGGTTGGGTTGGTTGGTCCGGACGTCCCTGAGGTGTTCTCTGAAGCGTTCCGCAAGTAAGCGGCCTGTCTCACCAATATAGAGGCCACATCGGGTGCAGCGGATGCAATAGATGATGTGTGTGGAGGTACAGGTGAACTTGTGGCGGATATGGAAGGATCCCTTGGGGCCTTGGAGGGAAGTGAGGGAGGAGGTGTGGGCGTTAGTTTTACATTTCCTGCGGTTGCAGGGGAAGGTGCCGGGGGTGGAGGTTGGTGGGGGGTGTGGACCTGACGAGGGAGTCATGAAGGGAGTGGTGCTTGCGGAACACTGATAGGGGAGGGGAGGGAAATATATCCCTGGTGGTGGGGTCCGTTTGGAGGTGGCGGAAATGACGGCGGATGATACGTTGTACACAGAGGTTGGTGGGGTGGTAGGTGAGAACCAGTGGGGTTCTGTCTTGGTGGCGGTTGGAGGAGCGGGGCTCAAGGGCGGAGGAGCAGGAAGTGGAGGAGATGCGGTGGAGGGCATCATCGATCACGTCTGGGGGGAATCTGCGGTCCTTGAAGAAGGAGGCCATCTGGGCTGTACGGTATTGGAATTGGTCCTCCTGGGAGCAGATGCGGCGGAGACGAAGGAATTGGGAATATGGGATGGAGTTTTTACAGGGGGCAGGGTGGGAGGAGGTGTAGTCCAGGTAGCTGTGGGAGTCAGTCGGTTTATAGTAGATGTCTGTGTTGATTCGGTCGCCCAAGATAGAAATGGAAAGGTCTAGGAAGGGGAGGGAGGAGTCTGAGACAGTCCAGGTGAATTTGAGGTTGGGATGGAAGGTGTTGGTAAAGTTGATGAACTGTTCAACCTCCTCGTGGGAGCACGAGGCAGCGCCGATACAGTCATCGATGTAGCGGAGGAAAAGGTGGGGGGTGGTGCCAGTGTAGTTGCGGAAGATGGACTGTTCCACTTTTCCTACGAAGAGACAGGCATAGCTGGGGCCCATGCGGGTGCCCATGGCAACTCCTTTAGTTTGGAGGAAGTGGGAGGATTGGAAAGAGAAGTTATTAGGGTGAGGACCAGTTCAGTCAGTCGAAGGAGGGTGTCAGTGGAAGGGTACTGGTTGGTGCGGCGGGAAAGGAAGAAGCGGAGGGCTTTGAGTCCTTCGTGATGGGGGATGGAGGTGTACAGGGACTGGATGTCCATGGTGAAAATAAAGCGTTGGGGACCGGGGAAGCGAAAATCCTGGAGGAGGTGGAGGGCGTGGGTGGTGTCCCGAACGTAGGTGGGGAGTTCCTGGACTAAAGGGGACAGGACTGTGTCGAGGTACGCGGAGCTGAGTTCGGTGGGGCAGGAGCAGGCTGAGACAATGGGTCGGCCGGGGCAGTCAGGTTTGTGGATTTTGGGCAGGAGGTAGAAACGGGCGGTGCGGGGTTGTGGGACTATGAGGTTGGAGGCGGTGGATGGGAGATCCCCTGAGGTGATGATGGTTTGGTGGTGGGAGGTGGGGTCATGGTCAAGGGGGCAGTAGGAGGAGGTGTCCGCGAGCTGGCGTTTGGCCTCAGTGGTATAAAGGTCGGTGCGCCAAACTACTACCGCGCCTCCCTTGTCTGCCGGTTTGATGGTGAGGTTGGGATTGGAGCGGAGGGAGTGGAGGGCTGCACGTTCCGAGGGTGAGAGCGTGGAGTGGATGAGAGCGGTAGATCGTGTTTAGGGATGTGTAGGTTAGGGTGGATTGGCCGTAGGGTATGTGGGGTGACAGGGATGGGGTGGTATGCTCTCAGGAGGGTCACGGTGGGCTGAAAGGTTTGCCTCCACACCGTAGGGGTTCTCTGGCTATGGTCTTGTGTCCTGAGCTGGGGCAGGAACCCAGGAACCTTTGGACTCACGGTGATGATGGAGGGTAGAGTCAGCCATGTTGCACCTGCAGGTACCGAGTGGACGGGGGAGGGTGGGGTGTGGGGGGAAGTGGCTGGTGTTTGTCTTCCCCTCATTGCCTTCCTTGCCCACATCCTGGTGCGGCTCCCTGCCCTATGTTGGGCAACATGCAGTAGTCAGTGGGTGCCCCTTCCTGTTTCCACCCCCCAAGACCCATCAGCTGTGGGTGTGCCTTCCCCTCCAGGTTTATCTGCGTTTGCCAGGCTGGCTGGACAGGACCCACGTGCCAGGAGGAGGTGAATGAATGTGAGTCGGTGCCCTGCGGTCACGGAGGGACATGTGTCCACCAAGACCACGGCTACAGCTGCCTCTGCCCGACCGGTTTCACAGGTAAGTCTCCACCCCAGAGAGGCAGAGCGGGCACCGGAAAGGGGGTGGGAACACAGGAAGGGGGCGACAGGTTAATGTGCGCAGGAGGGTGGAGAGGAGAAGGAAGGAGAGACAAGGGCAGGTGATAGCTAAGTGTAGGTAGATGGGAGTGCTGCACTCCCTCAGTAATGCACCACAGAGGCAGGTTAGAGGCTGGGATTCATTTATTTCTTGTGGGTGTGTGTGTGTGTGTATGTGTGTGTGAATGTGTGTCTGTGTGTATGTCAATATGTGTGTGTGCGTGTGTGTGTGTACGTGAATGTGTGAGTGTGTGTCTATGTGTGTATGTGTGTGTCTCTGTGTGTGTGTGTATATATGTGAGTGTGTGTGTGTGCGTATGTATATGTGAATGTGTATGTGAGTGTGTCTATGTGAATGTGTGTGTGAGTGTGTGTGTATATGAAAGTGTGTGTGTATGTGAATGTGTGTGTGTGAATGTGTGTGTCTGTGTATGTGAATGTGTGTGTGAATGTGAATGTGTGTGTGTGAATGTTTGTGTCTGTGTATGTGAATGTGTCTGTGTGAATGTGTGTGTGTGTGTGAATGTGTGTGTATATGAATGTGTGTGTCTATGTATGTGAGTGTGTATGTGTGAATGTGTGTGTATGTGAATGTGTGTGTGTGTGTCTGTCTGTGTGTGTGTGTATGAGAATGTGTGTGTGCATGTGTGTGTGTGTGAATGTGTGTATGTATGTGAATGTGTGTGTGCGTATGTGAATGTGTGTGTGTGCATATGTGAGTGTGTGCGTATGTGAGTGTGTGTGAATGTGTGTGTGTATTCATATGTGTCGATGTATGTGTCAATGTGTGTGTGTGTGTGTGAATGTGTGTGTATGTGAGTGTGTGAATGTGTGTGTCTGTGTGTGTTAATGCGTGTGTGTGAATGTGTGTGTCTGCGTATGTGAATGTGTGTGTGTATGTGTGTGTCTGTGTGTGAATGTGTCTGTATGTGAATGTGTGTGTCTGTGTATGTGAATGTGTGTGTGTCTATGTGTGTGTGTGTCTGTGTGTGTGTCTGTGTCTGTGTGTGTGTATGAGAATGTGTATGTGAATGTGTGTGTGTGTGTGTGTGAATGTATGTGTGTGTGAATATGTGAGTGTGTGTGTGTCTGTGTGTGTGTATGTGAATGTGTGTGTGCGTATGTGAGTGTGTGTGAATGTGTGTGTGTGTATTCGTATGTGTCTGTGTATGTGTCAATGTGTGTGTGTGTGTGTATGTGAATGTGTGTGTGTGTATGTGTGTGTGTGTATGTGAGTGTGTGTGTGTGAATGTGTGTATGTGTGTATTCGTATGTGTCTGTGTATGTGTGAATGTGTGTGTGTATGTGAATGTGTATGTGTGAATGTGTGTGTGTGTGAATGTTTTGTGTGTGTGTATTCGTATGTGTCTGTGTGTGTATGTGAATGTGTGTGTCTGTATGTGTGTATGTGAATGTGTGTGTATGTGAATGTGAGTGCGTGTGTGTGTATGTGTGTGCGTGTGTGTATATGTGAATGTGTGTATGTGAATGTGTGTGTGTATTCGTATGCGTCTGTGTGTGTATGTGAATGTGTGTGTGCGTGTGTGTACTCATATGTGTCTCTGAGTGTATGTGTGTGAATGTGTGTGTGTATGAGAATGTGTGTGTCTATGTATGTGAGTGTGTGTGTGTAAATGTGTGTGTCTGTGTGTGTGAGTGTCTGTGTCTGTGTGTGTATGTGAATGTGTGTGTGTATGAGAATGTGTGTGTGTGAATGTATGTGTGTGTGAATATGAGTGTGTGTGAATGTGTGTGTATGTGTGTGTATGTGTAAGTGAGTGTGTGTGTGTCTGTGTGTGTATGTGAATGTGTGTGTATGTGAATGCGTGTGTGCGTATGTGAATGTGTGTATATGTGAGTGTGTGCGTATGTGAGTGTGTGTGAATGTGTGTGTGTATTCTTATGTGTCTGTGTATGTGTCAATGTGTGTGTGTGTGTATGTGAGTGTGTTTGTATGTGAGTGTGTTTGTATGTGAGTGTATGTGTGCGTATGTGAATGTGTGTGTGTGTGAATGTGTGTGTGTGAATGTGTGTATGTGTGTATTCGTATGTGTTTGTGTGTGTGTGAATGTGTGTGTGTATTCGTATGTGTCTGTGTATGTGTGAATGTGTGTGTGTGTGAATGTTTTGTGTGTGTGTATTCGTATGTGAATGTGTGTGTATGTGAATGTGAGTGTGTGTGTGTGTGTGTATGTGTGTGTGTATATGTGAATGTGTGTGTGTATGTGAATCTGTGTGTGTGTATTTGTATGCGTCTGTGTGTGTATATGAATGTGTGGGTGCGTGTGTGTACTCATATGTGTCTCTGAGTGTATGTGTGTGAATGTAAGTGTGTGTGTGTCTATCTCTGTCTATGTATAAGTGTATCTGTGTGTATGAGTGCCTGTATGTGTGTGTGTGTGTATAAAAGTGTGTGTATGTATAATTGCGCGAGTGTATAAGTGTGTGTATGTCTGCATAAGTGTGTACTTGTGTGCATAAGTGCTTGCTGTGATGGGTGTGTGGTGTGTCTGTGTGTGTATGTATGTGTGTGTGTGTGTGTGTGTGTGGGGACTGTGATAGAGTCATAGACATGTACAGCATAGAAACAGACCCTTTAGTCCAACAGACCTTTACTCTGTACCTGACCCCATGCTGTCCCTGTCCTCGGAGTGTTTAAAGGAGACAGTGTAGAGGGAGCTTTACTCTGTATCTAGCCCCGTGCTGTTCCTGTCCTGGGAGTGTTTGATGGGGACAGTGTAGAGGGAGCTTTACTCTGTATCTAGCCCCGTGCTGTCCCTGTCCTGGGAGTGTTTGATGGGGGACAGTGTAGAGGGACCTTTACTCTGTATCTAACCCCGTGCTGTCCCTGTCCTGGGAGTGTTTGATGGGGAAAGTGTAGAGGGAGTTTTACTCTGTACCTAACTCCGTGCTGTGTCCTGGGAGTGTTTGATGGGGACAGTGTAGAGAGAGCTTTACTCTGTATCTAACCCCGTACTGTCTCTGTCCTGGGAACGTTTGATGGGGGTCAGTGTAGAGGGAGCTTTACTCGGTCTCTAACCCCGTGCTGTCCCTGTCCTGGGAGTGTTTTATGGGGGACAGTGTAGAGAGAGCTTTACTCTGTTTCTAACCCCGTGCTGTCCCTGTCCTGGGAGGGTTTTATGGGGGACAGTGTAGAGAGAGCTTTACTCTGTATCTAACCCTGTGCTGTCCCTGTCCCGGGAGTGTTTGATGGGGGGACAGTGTAGAGGGAGCTTTTCTCTGTATCTTACCCCGTGCTGTCCCTGTCCTGGGAGTGTTTGATGGGGACAGTGTAGAGGGAGTTTTACTCTGTATCTAACCCCGTGCTGTCCCTGTCCTGGGAGTGTTTGATGGGGGACAGTGTACAGAGAGCTTTACTCTGTATCTAACCCCGTGCTGTCACTGTCCTGGGAGTGTTTGATGGGGGGACAGTGTAGAGGGAGCTTTACTCTGTATCTAACCCCGTGCTGTCCCAGTCCTGGGAGTGTTTGATGGGGGACAGTGTACAGGGAGCTTTACTCTGTATCTAACCCCGTGCTGTCCCTGTCCCGGGAATGTTTGATGGGGACAGTGTAGAGGGAGCTTTACTCTGTATCTAACCCCGTGCTGTCCCTGTCCCGGGAGTGTTTGATGGGGGACAGTGTACAGGGAGCTTTACTCTGTATCTAACCCCGTGCTGTCCCTGTCCCGGGAGTGTTTGATGGGGGCAGTGTAGAGGGAGCTTTACTCTGTATCTAACCCCGTGCTGTCCCTGTCCCGGGAGTGTTTGATGGGGACAGTGTAGAGAGAGCTTTACTCTGTATCTAACCCCGTGCTGTCCCTGTCCCGGGAGTGTTTGATGGGAACAGTGTAGAGGGAGCTTTTCTCTGTATCTAACCCCGTGCTGTCCCTGTCCTGGGAGTGTTTGATGGGGACAGTGTAGAGGGATCTTTTCTCTGTATCTAACCCCGTGGTGTCCCTGTCCTGGGAGTGTGTCCCTGTTTTCCTTTGGCTGTATTTGCTGCTCCCTGAGCCAGGTCCTCAGTTGTGCTGAAGGCTGTGAGGAGTGCTAAGCCGTTGCTGGAAGGGTCAGTGATACACGGTAACCCTGAAGGGGACACAGTCCCTCCAGCCCCCAGCCTGTCTGTAGTCTCCCTTGTGTTTGCTTCTCTCTTCACCAGGTCAGCAGTGTGAGGACAATCAGGACGACTGCCTGTCTGAACCCTGCCTGAACAACGGCCACTGCCTGGATGGTGTCGCCAGCTACCTCTGTCAGTGTGAGCTCCCCTACACAGGTAACCAGGAGACATGGCTGGGGAGGGAGTGGGTGTGGGTGTGTGCGCCTCTGAGTGTATGTGTGTGTGTGTGTGTGTGTGTGCCTGTGTGTGTGTCTGTGTGAGTGTGTCTGTGTGTATGTGTGTGTGTGTGTGTGTGTGTGCGCGCGTGCCTGTGTGTATGTGTGTGTGTGTGTGTTTGTGTGTACATGATCCACTGTGATCAGTCAATCCTACAGTCAGTCACTGGCTGTGTGCACAGGCTCCACTGTGATCAGTCGATCCTACAGTCAGTCACTGGCTGTGTGTACAGGGTCCACTGTGATCAGGCGATCCTACAGTCAGTCACTGGCTGTGTGTACAGGGTCTGCAGTGATCAGTCGATCCTACAGTCAGCCACTGGCTGTGTGTACAGGCTCCACTGTGATCAGTCGATCCTACAGTCAGTCACTGGCTGTGTGTACAGGCTCCACTGTGATCAGACGATCCTACAGTCAGTCACTGGCTCTTTGTCCTGAGTCGCTTTTCTGAATGTTTGCTTTTGCAGGTCTACACTGTGAGACGCTCCTCGCTCCCTGTGCTCAGGACCCCTGCAGAAATGGCAGCAGCTGTATCGAGTCTGCAGACTACCTATCGTTCTCTTGTGTCTGTCAGGATGGGTGGAGAGGTGAGGAACATTCAAATTCACTGCCCTCCATTCTCAGTGCCATCATCTCCACGCTCCTGGCTGGGCCCATTGTCCCACACCAAGACAGATAGATCCGTGCACATCGTTCCCCTGATAATCCCTGCAGACTCTCTCTCAGGACAGACGGTGCTTTTCGTGAGCAGGTCATTTCACTGGCAGCGATTACAGAGCAAAACACATACTCCCATGAACAGCTAGGAGCAATCTGTCCCAGAAATCCTAACATGCAGGTCTGAACATGGCCTCGGTATAGAATAAAGCTCCCTCTACACTATCCCCCCCAACAAACACACCCAGGATAAGGACAGCACAGGGTTAGATACAGAGTAAAGCTCCCTCTACACTGTCCCCCATCAAACACTCCCAGGATAAGGACAGCACAGGGTTAGATACAGAGTAAAGCTCTCTCTACACTGTCCCTATCAAACACTCCCAGGACAGGGACAGCACGGGGTTAGATACAGCGTAAAGCTGCCTCTACACTGTCCCCCATCAAACACTCCCAGGGCAGGGACATCACGGGGTTAGATACAGAGTAAAGCTCCCTCTACACTGTCCCCATCAAAACTCTCAGGACAGAGACAGCATGGGGTTGGATACAGAGTAAAGCTCCCTCTACACTGTCCTCATCAAACACTCACATGACAGGGACAGCACGGGGTTAGATACAGAGTAAAGCTCCCTCTACAATGTCCCCCATCAAACACCCCCAGGACAGGGACAGCATGGGGTTAGATATGGAACTCAGAGCACTCAGTGAATTGCCCCCTCTGTCTTTGGGTTGTGGGAGCATTCTGCTGGAGAGAGTTTGCAGCCTGCTCCTGTAACCCAAAGTCAGGGAGGCCAGCAAACTGCGTGCCGTTGGAACAGGGACTGTATCTCAGCGGTACTTTCTGAGGTCCTTGGGACATGTTGCATCGTGTTACCCGATATGTGAAGTCTTTAAATCCTTCCCGATCAGCAAATAGAAGTTACCCAAATTTCAGGACCATTAAAATGTTTGGGGCTTTAAACCCTTTCACACTCTCTGCGGGATAGGCTGCAGCCCATGATCCCCAGTTGGACCAGCAGCAGAGAGGGAGCAGGTTAGGGGAGAGGTTTGCAAATGGGACTAGATTGGATTGGGAAATCAGATCAGCATGAACGGGTTGGACCGAATGGTCTGTTTCCATGCTGTGCACCTCTAGTCTTTAAATAAATTCTAAGACAAAGGCACCGCTGAGATTCGAACTCAGGATCGCCTGTTTACTAGACAGGCGCTTTAACCAACTAAGCCACGACGCCTGATGAAGGGCTCCGGCCTGAAACGTTGAATCTCCTGTTCCTTGGATGCTGCCTAACCTGCTGTGCTCTAACCAGCAACACACTTTCAGCTCTGATCTCCAGCATCTGCAGACCTCACTTTTTACCCTTTAAATAAATTCTGTCTCACTTCGAGCCGAGTGGTCTGAGCAGCTGCACCACATCTGGGACATCCACTTCACATCTGCCATTAAGATTAGGCTCTGGGCTCCCTCCTTCGATTATTTTGAGGGGGTGGGGGGTTTTTTTTTGGCCTGGCCAGAACCGTAGTTGCTCTGTGCGAGTGAGACTGGAACCTTGCAACACAGTTTCAGAATGGTGTTCAGGGGTGTGTAGGTGAGGTGCATTAGTCAGGGGTAAAGGTAGAGTAATAGGGTAGGAGAATGGGTGGGTTACTCTTCGGAGGGTCGGCGTGGACTTGTTGGGCCGAAGGGCCTGTTTCCACACACTGTAGGGATTCCAGGAATGTCTTGCAAAAGGTTAGTGCAGAGGAGCGGGAACGCAAATGATACATTGACCTTCGTGGTAAGGGGATTTGAGTAAAGATGCATTACTGGTCTCATATAGAGACCTCACCTGGAATATTGTGCACAGCTTTGGTTTCCTTCTCAAAGGAAGAACGTGGTTACCATAGCGAAAGAACAGTGGCGAATCACTGGAATAATTCGCTGACACTTCTCCTTGCTGCTGGTGACGGAATGCCAGCAGGTCGGATGTTCCTCCCAAACCAAGGAACACAGCCTCCAAACAATGGGGCACGCCCTTTCAGACAGAGGTGAGGAAGGAGTCTCTTCGTTCAGAGGGTGGTGGATCAATGGAAATTCTCCACCCACCCCCCGGAGGGCTGTGCAAGTTCAATCAATCACTGAGTGTGATCAGGACAGGGATGGAGCCTGTTCTGGGGGTCAGTCTTAACAAGGGACATGGAGAGACAGAGAGAGAGGACAGGGAAAGATGACGTTGAGGTGGGTGATCTAGGATGGCAGCCTGGGCTGAATGGCCTTCCCCCCTGATTGATGAGGGACTTGGAGGTTATGGGCTTGGGTGAGGAGAGTAGAATGGAGGCCACAAGCAGAGCGCCCACGAGCTGAGATGTTCCGAACCTCTGTTTGTGAGGATATTGTACAGACATAACCCTCCACGTGTTGTCTGTATGCTACATAGCCTTGGTTAAACCTAACACCAGACCGAGGTCAGTTGGAAAGTCACTAAGAGATGGCCAGGGTATGGGTTGTTGCAGCAAATGGGGAGATCTCCTCCTGATTTCTCGATTTCCAATCCTTGAAGAACGAATGTTTCCTGTTACCATTCCCCTGGAGAAATGAGTGTTTCCTGATAGTGTTCCACTGGGAGAAGGGAGTGTTTCCTGATAGCGTTCCATTGGGAGAAGGGAGTGTTTCCTGATAGCGTTCCATTGGGAGAAGGGAGTGTTTCCCAAAAGCATTCCCCTGGAGAAGGGAGTGTTTCCTGATACCAGTCCCCTGGGAAAAAGGAGTGTTTCCCAAAAGCATTCCCCTGGAGAAGGGAGTGTTTCCCGATAGCATTCCCCTGGGAGAAGGGAGTGTTTCCCGATAGCATTCCCCTGGAGAAGGGAGTGTTTCCTGACAGCATTCCCCTGGAGAAGGGAGTGTTCCCTGATACCATTCCCCTGGAGAAGGGAGTGTTTCCTGATAGCATTCCCCTGGGAGAATGGAGTTTTCCTGATAGCATTCCCCTGGGAGAATGGAGTTTTCCTGATAGCATTCCCCTGGAGAAGGAAGTGTTTTCCGATACCAGTCCCCTGGGAGAATGGAGTGTATCCTGATAGCATTCCCCTGGGAGATGGAAGTGTTTCCCGATAGCATTCCCTTGGAGAAGGGAGTGTTTCCTGATACCATTCCTCTGGAGAAGGGAGTGTTTCCCAATAGCATTCCCCTGGAGAAGGGAGTGTTTCCCGATAGCATTCCCCTGGGAGATGGGAGTGTTTCCCAATAGCATTCCCTTGGAGAAGGGAGTGTTTCCTGATACCATTCCTCTGGAGAATGGAGTGTTTCCCGATAGCATTCCCCTGGGAGATGGGAGTGTTTCCCGATAGCATTCCCTTGGAGAAGGGAGTGTTTCCTGATACCATTCCTCTGGGAGAAGGGAATGTTTCCCGATAGCATTCCCCTGGAGAAGGGAGTGTTTCCTGATACCATTCCCCTGGAGAAGGGAGTGTTTCCCAATAGCATTCCTCTGGGAGGAGGGAGTGTTTCCTGATACCATTCCCCTGGAAGAAGGGAATGTTTCCCGATAGCATTCCCCTGGAGAAGGGAATGTTTCCCAATAGCATTCCTTTGGCAGAGACAGCTGAGGGAAGGGACGGTGAAACGGGAAACTCTAAAAGGGGCTCTCTCAATCTCCTCTGCAGGGCGGCTTTGTGAGGAGGACATCAATGAATGTGTCTCTGACCCATGCCATAATGGAGGGCAGTGCCAGAACTTCCACGGCGGATACACTTGCCAATGCCAACCAGGCTACAGTGGCCAGCTCTGCGATGTGGACAACGATGACTGCTTACCCAGTAAGGAGCACGCTGGTCAGGATATTCTCCCATCCAGTTTCACAATCACGGAATCCCTACAGTGCGGAAACAGGCCCTTCGGCCCCAACCAGTCCACACCGACCCTCCGAAGAGTAACCCAGCCCGACCCACTTCCCTCCGACTAATGCACCTAACACTATGGGCAATTTACCACGGCCAATCCACCCTGACCCACACATCTTCGGGCTGTGGGAGGAAACCGGAGCACCCGGAGGAAACCCACGCAGACACAGGGAAGAATGTGCAAACTCCACACAGTCAGACAGTCACCCGAGGCTGGGATTGAACCGGGGTCCCTGGCGCGGTGAGGCCGGGGTGCTAACCACTGAACCACCGGCCACACCTCCTCCCTCGGTCAGCTCTCTGGTGAGATACAGGAAACGAATGATATTGGTCTTTAGCCATTGTGCTGGGTTTCAATGACCACTCCCCAATCCCAGGGAAAAGACCTTGCCTATTTACCCTATCCATGCCCCTCATGGTTTTGTAAACCTCTATAAGGTCGCCCCTCAGCCTCCGACGCTCCAGGGAAAACAGCCCCAGCCTGTTCAGC
This sequence comes from Hemiscyllium ocellatum, assembly GCF_020745735.1. NCBI lineage: Eukaryota > Metazoa > Chordata > Chondrichthyes > Orectolobiformes > Hemiscylliidae > Hemiscyllium > Hemiscyllium ocellatum. The sequence goes on from NC_083435.1 coordinate 15,082,683, forward strand.
CTCTCCCTGTAGGTCAGACCATCCAACACCTAGCAACACCCCTTGCAAATCTTTTCTGAAACCCTACGAAACAATTTTAAAAAAATTCCCAGAAGCCACAGCCTACGGGAAAGCGCGTTGAGCCAGGATAGCGGCTTTGGGGGCAGTGGGAGGGCAGGGGTGAGGGGGATGTGGGGTCATTCAGGCGTAACCTCCCTCACCCTCCCCCCACTTCTCTCTAGACCCATGCCAAAATGGCGGCTCCTGCGAGGACGGGGTGGACTCCTTCACCTGCTCCTGCCCTGCGGGTTTCGCCGGCAACCGTTGCCAGGACGACGTGGACGAGTGTGGCAGCGACCCGTGCCGGAACGGGGGCACGTGCGACGACTGCGTCAACGGTTACACCTGCAGCTGCCCCCTGGGGTACGATGGCGTCCACTGTGAGAACGATGTGCCGGACTGTACTCCGAGGTAGGGGAATGGCGGGGTGTTGGGACCAGTCTCGGGGAGGTGGGTTTGTGGGGGTGGGGGTGGGGGAAGAGGGGGTGTCGAATGGGCTAGCCCTCATTCCACCCCGCGGCTTTCGGAGCCAGCCTACGGCCAACCGGGTCAATATTCTCTCCAGAGCGTTCTCGCTTGGACCCTGAACGTTGCCACAGGGAAACCACGCCACCTGTGCCAAGCGTTCGATTCCGGCCTCATCAGGACGACTGCCAAAAATTTCAAACAGTCGCAACAATTTGTGTTTGGGGAAAAAAACAAATGAACGGGGGATGCTGTGTGGTTGACAAGTTGAGACTGATCGGGCCTGCGGTGTTGTCATTGAGCCATTCCAAAGACGCGCTGAGCTCCTCAGAATTCCCTGTGCGGTGTGTGGCAACGGTCGAGGAATTCCCTCCGTTCCCTCCCCCATCCATCTTCCCCTCTTCCGCTGTTTTCTTCCGTTCTCCTTTGGCAGACACGAACTGACCCGCCTGGTAAACCCCACGGCCCCCCTCCTTGCACTCGCCTTCATGAGGTTCCCCCGCCCACATTTCCTTGGACCAATGGGAACAGCTACGCTCTGCCCACTCTGGCTAGCGCTGTCAGGACGAGGCCCACCTTCTCCCGGCCTCCTCTCAACCTTCCCTCAGGAGACCAGCTCCAGTCCCTTCAATCCATCCACACAACTGCAGACCCTGGTCTCTCGGTCTGTCTGAACCCTCCATTTCATTCCCAAAGTGCCCGCACAGGTTACCTACCAACTGGGGCCAAGTCCAGTCTCATTCCTGGCTGTGCTGCAAATCCCCTGCTTTTATATTCCGTGACTCTGTTTGTGAAGGCCCGTGTGCCTTTCATCCTATTTTGTCATGCTGCCCCCCCACATTCTACCATCTATTCACCGCAAAGCCCCACACCTTTCTGTTCCTTCATAAAATTAGACTTTGTATGGCATCTCTCCTCTCATTTTCCCCTCCCTTGCCTGCCTTCTATGCAGAGGTAAATATAAGACCACAAGACATAGGAGTGGAAGTAAGGCCATTCGGCCCATCGAGTCCACTCCGCCATTCAATCATGGCTGATGGGCATTTCAACTCCACTTACCAGCGTTCTCCCCGTAGCCCTTAATTCCTCAAGACAACAAGAATCTAACAATCTCTGCCTTGAAGACATTTAGCGTCCCGGCCTCCACTGCACTCTGCGGCAATGAATTCCACAGGCCCACCAACCTCTGGCTGAAGAAATGTCTCCGCATTTCTGTTCTGAATTGACCCCCTCTAATTCTAAGGCTGTGTCCACGGGTCCTAGTCTCCTCGCCTAACGGAAACAATTTCCTAGCGTCCACCCTTTCCAAGCCATGTATTATCTTGTAAGTTTGTATTAAGTCTCCCCTTAATCTTCTAAACTCCAATGAATACAATCCCAGGATCCCCAGCCGTTCCTCATATGTGAGCGTCTATTGCCATGATCCAACTCTAACTTTCAATGGTGTCTAAAATATTCCATTTGAGCAGCTTCTCCATGCCCTTCGATGTTGTTGTGGACTGGGCCAGACCCCTTCTCCCCTAAAATCATTTTAAGAAGGTAACCTGGACTTGAACCTTCTCCTGTGTTGAAGGCAGATGTGAAGTGGTGCATCCCAGGTGCGTTGCAGCTGGTCAAACCACTCGGCTTTAAGCGAAACAGAATTTATTTAAACACTCCCAGTTGCAACATGAACACAGGACCTTAGAATAACTGGGAGACTTAACCGATCCAGTAACTATTACTAATGAACCGTTCCAATGCAGTAACAGCCCTTGGCAAAATGGTAAATTCAGTCACAGATTCTTCCAGGCAGGAGGGAACAACATCCAGAGAGAGAGAGAGAGATTTCAGACCCAGACCAGAGGAGTTGTTCACTGAAGCTTGTGAATCCCATGGACTCACACCTCTTGTGACTGCTACAGCTAAAAGCAAACTAGAAAAACGCTGAACTGGTGCTTTCCCCTTCCATCGCTAAACCAGACACCCTGTCACCCCCTGCTTTTACAACCCCTTCTCGAAAAACAAAACCACCACGGACGAAATAACCTTTACATTAAAGTGACTGCATCATCACAGCGTCTATCGGGACCCTCGCCGTCCCCAATATTTATGGGTTTCTGGTCATCTACAAACGTTGCCCTGCAGGCCCAGATCTGTCGCCAAAGCAGCTTCAGTTCAGAGCATTCTCGCTCAAACAACACTGTGATCGTAGAATCCCGTGGAACGTCATTGTTTAAAGTTTGGGAAGGGAGCTGAGGGATACCGTGATGACGTTTCTTTTGGAGAAGGCCGCCATTGGGAGATTGTCTGGTGTGGAATGGGGGAGGGGCCAGGCAGGAGTTTTTTCCTCATGCCCTACCCACGCCAACCGTGTCTCCAACAGCGCGGTACTCCCTCACACCTATCTGCTTCCACAAGCTTCTGATGCAGAGGTAAATGTGTGCGCCCAGGCAGGCGTCCGTCGCTAACTGTGTCAGTGGTGTCTATAATATTGCCCAATGAGTGGCTGGCATCGAAAGCTTCTCGGGACAAATTTTACCCAAAGTCTTCACCTTCACTCCCCTGCCTCTCCCTTTCCTGCGTTTACTAGTTTGCTGCCTACTCTATCTGTTCAATTTATTTCCAAGCAATGCTTTTTCCAAGTGTACCACAAACCTGTTTCAATTTGTTGGAAGTAATTCTGCTGTTGCAAAATATCTACACCCAGTCCCGGCACCCAGACGTGTCTCGGTTGTCAGGGGAGAGTTGCTGGGCCTGAAGCATTGACTCTGATTTCTCTCCAGTGATGCTGCCGGACCTGCTGAGCTTTTCCAGCAACATTCTAATTCGGAATCTCTGCGTGCTTTGGCTCTGTGTCAGCGCCCAGACTTAACTAATCGAGTACAGTGAGCATAGATCAGTTGTCAGGCTAGTGTAATCGAATTCTGAATGATTGCACACTCCAACGGGAAACTGGGATTGGGGGCACACACCCTCCCCTCCAGCTGGTTTCGCTCTCCAGTGCAAATAATATCGGGCAGGGCATCAGACTGGCAGTGGTACCTGACTCACAGTACGTGGAACAGTACAGCACAGTACAGGCCCTTCGGCCCTTGGTGTTGTGACAGCCATTTATCCTACTCAAAGACAGACTAAATTACATATCCTTAATTATACTATCTCCCATGTGCCTATCCAAGAGTCGCTTAAATGTTCCTAATGTTTGTGACTCTACTACCATTGCTGGCAGTACATTCCACACACCCACCATTCTCTGTAAAGAACATCTCTCTGACATCTCCCCGAAACCTTCCTCCAATCACCTTAAAATTATTGCCCGCTAGTGATAGCCATTTCTGCCCTGGGCAAAGGTCTCTGGCTACCCACTCCATCTAGGCCTCTCAGCATCCTGTACACCTCCATCAAGTCACCCCTCATCTTTCCTCGTTCCAATCAGAAGAACCCTAGCTCCCTCCACTTTTCTCCAGTCCAGGCAACATCCTGGTAAACCTCCTGTGCGCCCTCTCTAAAGCTTCCACATCCTTCCTGTAATGGAGTGACCAGAACTGAACATCATATTCCAAGTGTGGTTGATAGAGACTCCTTGGATTCCCAATCTGTTGGGTAGGCAAAGATTGGTGGTGTCAGTGCCCGAACCCGTGTTTGTGTGTGCGCGCGCGTGTGTGTGTGTGTGTGTGTGTTTGTGTGTGCGTGTGTGTGTGTGTGTGTGTGTTTGTGTGTGCGCGTGTGTGTGTATGTCTGTCTGCTGCCCCGTGCTCATCTCATTGCTGGTCCTTTTCTTTCTGCCACAGCTCCTGCCTGAACGGAGGCACGTGCATCGATCAAGTGGCCAACTTCACCTGCCAGTGCCCGGTCGGGTTCGAAGGTCACTACTGCCAACAGGAAGTCAACGAGTGCGACTCTCAGCCCTGCCTGAACGGAGGCACTTGCCAGGATGGCTATGGGACCTACAAGTGCTCCTGTGCTCAGGGCTACACAGGCGACAGCTGCCAGGTAACAACGAGCGAAGGTATCCTGCTTTACCTTAGGTCGAGAAACCAGTCGTGAAAAGGGGGGATAGAATAGGAATACAATGTGGAAGAAACATTAAAATGGACTGTAAAAGCTTCTGTAGCTACGTAAAAAGGAACGGTTTGGCTGTGAACGAATTAGGGTCCACTACGCTCCCAGTCAGGAGAGTGTATAATGGGGATTAGAGAGATAGGCAGAGACATTGAATGATGTCTGTGTGTCTGTCTTCACTGGAGAATATACAAGCAATCTCCCAGAGGCAGAGATTCAAGTGGCTGTGCAGAATGTGGAGACGAAGGGAATCAGTGAGAAGGTCATCCTGGAGAAATTAACGGAGCTAAAAGTTGATAAATTCCCAGGGCCTGATTGTTCAAATCCCAGCCCATTGCAGGAGGTGACTTGAGAGATATCGAGTGAATCCGTGATAATTTTCCGATGGATTCTGGAATGTGGTTTGGAAGGTGGCACAATATCACGTCATTATTTACGTTAGGATCAAAAGAGACCCGGAAGCTTCAGATGGTTCCCCTGACGTCAGTAGTCGGGAAAATGCTGGAACCTAGGGATGGATCATCTATTTGGTCGTGGATTTGTGAATGGGGCTTCCTGTTGACTGGAATTGTTGGGGGTTTTCACGTTGTTACTGACAAAATTAGTAAAGGCGAGCTGATGGATATCGACAGCTAGAATTTCCGAAGATGTTTGACACACTGTCCCACAGGGGCCAGGTTCGAAAAGCTGAACCACATTGGTGAGGAGGTGGCGTATGGATGGAGATGAATAAGACTTTTTTCTCTTCTTGACAGCCAGAGTGTCTGAATAAATGGGCCATTCTCACGTTGTCAGGCTGTAACTGGCTGGGTAATGCAAAAAGCAAAGATATCTCCAATCAACCTGACTAGAGATGTTATTACACATCGCTAGGGCAGGTGGGACTTAAACCCAGGGTCTCCTGGCTCAGAGGTATGGACACGACTATTGCATCACAAAGGTCCAGTTGAATGGGGTTGGCATGGTGGCTCATTGGTTAGCTCTGCTGTCTCACTGCGCCAATGTCCTGGGTTCGATCCCAGCCTCGGGTGACTATTTGTGTGGAGTTTGCACATTCTCCCCGTGTCTGCGTGGGTTTCCTCCCGGTGCTCCGGTTTCCTCCCACAGTCCAAAGGTGTGTAGGTTAGGGTGGATTGGCCGTGCTAAATTGTCCCATAATGTTCAGGGATGTGTAGGTTAGGGTGGATTGGCCGTGCTAAATTGTCCCATAGTGTTTAGGGATGTGCAGGTTAGGGTGGATTGGCCATGCTAAATTGCCCCATAGTGTTCAGAGATGTGTAGGTTAGGGTGGATTGGCTGTGCTAAATTGCCCCATAGTGTTCAGGGATGTGTAGGTTAGGGTGGATTGGCCGTGGGAAGTGCAGAGTTACATCGATATGGTAATGAGGGGTGCTGTGTCTTCAGGAGGGTCGATATGGACTCGACAGGCCGAGTGGCCTGATTCCACCCCCAGGTACTGTATGAATACTGTTTGTGATAATTATGAACAGTTTGGAGGTGGGGATCAAATCTAACGTTTCCAAATGTGTGGATGACTCAAAACTACATGGGAATGGGTGTTGTAGGAAAGGTATGAAACGGTTTCTGGAGGGATTGGGTTGGCTTCGAGAATGGGCAGGAAGGTGGCCGATGGAATATAATGGGGATAACTACATTTGGGCGCAGTAACAGATTTAGCTGAGTATTTTTCATATGTGAGAGTGTCAATGTACAAAGGTAGATGGGTGCCCTGGCCGATGGATCTGTTATGTCAGTACGGCATCCCAGGAGGGAGGTGGATGGAAGATTAGCCTTCGGGATTTGTCAATGTGAAGGCTGGCTTCAGTTGTCCAGGAGCTTGGTCAGACCACACTCAGAACACAGTGTGAGGCTTTGGTCTCTTTCATAGGATGTGGAAACAGGCCATTCGGCCCAACAAGTCCACACTGGCTCCCACCCAGACCCAACCCCATCCACATTTGCCCTGGCTAATCCACCTAACCTGCACACTATGGGCACCTAATCTGCACATCTTTTGGACTGTGGGAGGAAACCGGAACACCCGCAGGAAACCCCACGCAGACACGGGGAGAATGTGCACACTCCACCCAGACAGTCACCCGAGGCTGGGATCGAACCCTGGTGCCGCGAGGCAGCAGTGCTAATGACTGAGCCACTGTGCTAAGCCCCTGAGGGAAGATGTTACTGCCATAGAGAGATTGCAACAAAGGTGCATCGGACTTGTTCCTAAAGTGGTGGGATTCTCCTGTTTAATGGGATTGGCTCTGCACCCTTTAGGATTTAGCAATCTGCAGAATACTGGTGGAGCTGACACAGGCAAGTCATTCCCTGAGGCTGGGGAGGCTAAAACCAAGGGGCACAAGTTCAAAATAATCTTGAGGGGGGTGGGATTATCACTTAGGTCAGAGATGAAGAGAATTTTTTTTTTTAAGATTACTCACAGTGTGGAAACAGGCCCTTCGGCCCAACAAGTCCACACCGACCTGCCACCCACTTGCCCCTTACCTAACACTATGAGCAATTTAGCACAGCCAATTCACCTGACCCGCACATCTTTGGACTGTGGGAGGAAACCAGAGCAAACCCACGCAGACACGGGGAAGAACGTGCAAACTCCACACAGTCACTCGCCTGAGGCAGGAATTGAACCCAGGTTCTCTGGCGCTGTGAGGCAGCAGTGCTAACCACTGTGCCACCAGGCCACCCACTCCCTTTGCTCAGAGGATTGTGAACCTTTGGAATCCTGAGGGCTGTGGTAGCTCAGTCTTCGAGGATGTCTCAGGTAGAGATCGAAAGCTTCCTGATTTTGCGTGGGGTTCTGGGAACGGAGTGGGTCAAAGGCATTGAAGTGATTGACCAGCCCCTGATGGTATAAAATGCTGGGATGGGTTCGTTGTTCTGAACGGCGTATTCCTATTGCTATGGCTGCCATCCAGTTCCGCAGTCGGTGGGGGTAGAACGACCTCTCAGAGTCTCCTTCCTGTCGAAATTCCATTCGGTCTTGGCTCGTGTGCGTGTGGGTGCTGATCCGAGTGTTTGTGGGCGTATTTTTTTTGCCTCCCGTAGCCAATCTGCCCTCGGTGCGCGATTGGCACTCACCGCTACATGGGGCGCGTTGACGTCCGTAACTGTGACATCGACTGGAATTTTCTTTCGGAATGTTGGTCGCCAGTCTGAAAGACCTTTTCTGTTTGACTCGTGTGACTCATTTCTCGGTGGCCTCCTCCTCACCGACCCCTCCGATGTTTCGATCCTTGGCCACGGTCGAGGATATTCCTGGAGAAAATTCCGCCAATCCTTCCACGGGCCTAGAAACTTGGCGTCTCCTGCTTTCTTTTTATTCTGAACAGGAATGGTCGTCGTTTCCGTTGCACATCGTCCCCTCCAACCTCACGGCGTATACTCCTGACGACCTCCAGGGCCAGGAAGTAGCTGGGGTTCACGTCCTGTTTGGGTCCAGTGCTTTCCAGACTGCTGCTAACTCAAGGGTTCAGAGGTCACCGGCTCACTTGTGATTGCCGGGACGGTACTCAGGCGCAGGCAAGGTGACTGAGATGGTAGTGTTGGAGGTAAAGAGCACAGACATCCTCAGGGAATAAGGGGAGAGAGTTTCAAGAAAGCAACTCAAAGAGCGATGGTGGGTTAGGCTGGGGGGGTTTTGGGAGGGATGATGAGTAAATGCTGGCAGGTACAATTAGGGACAATCCCCCAGAACATTCTACAAGCATTTTGAGGTGAATAGAACACTCAGGGAGAGAGTAGGCCCGACGAGGGACCAGGGCTGATTTGGTGATGTTGCCATTGACACCTGCTTCTGGATGTGCACTTTAGTAACACCCACACCAGGTTTTAACCGTTTGTTAGAGGGGGAGATGCTGATGTGCAAAGTTGCTTATCTCACTGAGATGTGCACTTTTTGGCGACATAGAGTCAGAGAGATGTACAGCACAGAAATAGACCCTTCAGTCCAACCCGTCCGTGCCATAGTCATAGAGTCACAGAGATGTACAGCATGGAAACAGATCCTTCGGTCCAACCTGTCCATGCCGACCAGATATCCCAACCCAATCTAGTCCCACCTGCCAGCACCCGGCCCATATCCCTCCAAACCCCTTCTATTCATATATCCATCCAAATGCCTCTTAAATGTTGCAATTGTACCAGTCTCCACCACATCCTCTGGCAGCTCATTCCATACACGTACCACCCTCTGCATGAAAACGTTGCCCCTTAGGTCTCTTTTATATCTTTCCCCTCTCACCCTAAACCTATGCCCTCTAGTTCTGGACTCCCCGACCCCAGGGAAAAGACTTTGCCTATTTACCCTATCCATGCCCCTCGTGATTTTGTAAAACTCTATAAGGTCACCCCTCAGCCTCCGACGCTCCAGGGAAAACAGCCCCAGCCTGTTCAGCCTCTCCCTGTAGCTCAAATCATCCAATCCTAGCAACATGCTTGTAAATCTTTTCTGAACCCTTTCAACATCTTTCCAATAGGAAGGAGACCAGAATTGCACGCAGTATTCCAACAGTGGCCTAACCAATGTCCTGGTCAGCCGCAACATGACCTCCCAACTCAACCCGAACCGTAACCCATCCGCAACAGAGTTTAGCAGTTTGCCCGAAGTGGAGGTTTCGACGGCACAGTAGCATTGACAAAATGATTTTAAGAACATTGCTAGAGATGGAGATATTGATGTGCAAAGTGGCTTATCTCTGGGAGATATGCACTTTTTTTGGTGACATCCACACAAGAGATTTTAAGAAGTTTGCTTGTTTTCTGTACGTGAAGCTGGAAGACATGGGTCAAGTGTTAAACAAGTACTTCACACCAGCCTGTGCTCAGGAGCAGGAGGGTGCAGGGAGGGCAGAGTTCCAGAAGGTGGGCTGCGAAGTTCTAGAACGCATTGAGATAAAAAGCGAGGAGGTACTGGAAGTTGTGGTAGATCTTCAGGTCCGGATGAGTTATGTCCCAGGCTGCGGTGGGAGACGAGGGAGGAAGTCACAGGGGGCCCTGACCCGAACGTCTAATCCCTCTCTGGCCAGAGGGAGGCGCCAGAGGACTGAAGGACAACTATGCTTACGGGAAGGGAGGTGGAGATAAGACTGGGGGACGCCCGACCAGTGAGTCTGACCTCAGTGGGAGGGAAGCTGTTGGAAAAGGATAGTGCAGGAGAAAATGACTCGCCATTTAGAGAGGCAGGGCTCGTTTGCGAGGGGTTAGTCAGCACGGCTTTGTCAGAGGGAGATCACGCCTGACAAATCTGGTGGAACGTCTTGTGGAGTTGACCGCGTGTTTGGATGAGGTTAGGGTGGTTGTTGTGGGTCTCAGACGGGCACCCAGAAGAAACCCAACGGATTTCCCCCTCACTTCGGCCTTTCGACAACGACCTGTCCCTGTCTGAATCCAAGCCCCATCGTTCGTCACCTTCCTACGGCCTGCAGCCTTTTGCAAAGGAGAGATGGTCCCGACCGGTCACTTAGCCTGAGTTCTGCTCACCTGCCGTCGGTGTCGCTGGTCTGGGAAGCCACTGACCTTTGACTTGCCCTGTGACCCTTCACCCCCAGTTTGGCCTGCTCCAGCCTCTCTCACGGTTCCTTTCTTTACTGCCTCCCCCCCTCCCCCAAATCCCCCAGACTCTGATAAACTGGTGTGCCAAGCCCGTGTGTAAGAACGATGGACGTTGCGAGCAGGTGAAAAATACCTTCCACTGCGTGTGCAAGATGGGCTGGTCGGGTCTTTACTGTGACGTTCCCAAGGTGTCCTGCGAGGTTGCAGCCGCGCGCCGAGGTAAGGGGCTGACACCGCGATGGCACGGTTACTGTTCATCACCCCGGGGGCTGTGGGAAACTGCTCAGAGAGGGAGACGGAGGTGGGGGGGGGAGAGAGAGAGAGAGAACGCAGAAGTGGTGCCCAGAGCTTTATCCTTGTTGCACCCATCAGGACCGATTGCAAGAATGCCAAATCTCTTTGCCAAATTGTGGGGGCCACAATTTGCTCTACGTAACGTGAGGCCAGATGACCACCGTCCCAAATATTTTAAGACGCGGCGCCCCAGACCCTAACGTTTTCTCTTACTAAAGGCTGATGTGAAGTGGGTGTCCCAGGCGCGGTGCAGCTGGTCAAACCACTCGGCTTTAAGCGGAACAGAGTTTATTCAAACACTACAGTGCAAACCACAAACAAACGAGAACAGAATTTATAATGACTTAACTATTGGAAAACTCAACCGACCAATTAAACTAAGGAGCTGTTCCAATCCTATAAACATAGCCCTTCGCGAAAAGGTAAATTCAAACACAGGATCTTACAAGAGGAGAGATTTCAGAGGGAGAAGCTAGTCAAGAATCATCTGCTGAAGCATGGAACCTTTTTATACTGTAGCAATTTTGAATCATAGACTCCCTACAATATGGAAACAGGCCCTTTAGCCAAATAATTGCACACTGATCTTTTGAAGAATAAACCACCCAGACCCATTCCTCTACCCTATTACTCTACATTTACCCCTGACTACTGCATCCAACCTAGTCCCTGAACACTATGGACAATTTACAATGGGTAATTCACCCTGGCCTGCACATCTTCGGACTGTGGGAGGAACCGGAGCACCTGCAGACACGGGGGAGAATGTGCAAACCCCACACAGACAGACAGACACCCCGAGGTTGGAATTGAACCCAAGATCCTGGCCCTGTGAGGCAGCAGTGCTAACTACTGAGCTACTGTGCCGTCCCAGCCTACAACTAAAGCAAATTAGAAAAAAAAAGACCTGAACTGGCCACTCACCTGCCATTGTCAAAGTAGACGTTACCAGACATCTCGGCACCTCTGCCTTTACGGCCCCTCTCAGAAAGAAACACAAGGATGATGTAACCTCTTGAAAATGACAGCATTGTCACAATAGGAAAAGGCAGTTGAGGGGTTGTGTCGTATTGCTGGGGATGTCACCAGGGAACATGACCATAGCCGTCTCCTCTCCTCCTTGAATCCAACAGCAAGCACTGGGTGCATTCACTTTGCTCGCTCTGAGACTTTGCAATCTTGTGAGTGTATCCTGAAAAGTGAATGATAAAGAGCTTTGGCAGCGCTGGTGTGTTTGCCACTCAGGCTCTGTACTGCCAAAATGACGGCACACTCACCAGGGGGCCAGTGTCGGACTGGAGGACAAGCAATGTCATTCCACATGATCCTGAGAAACAGCATGTCATGTGTCTCTTTGAGAGACAGCAATAGGATCACACTGAGCGTGTGCAAGAGCGCAGGTATGTGCTGCTGCTGCAAGGGTGTGCATCAGAAACACTGAGTCATTGCCCACCACTCTCTCAGGCAGCACGTTCAAGATTTTAACCAATCGCTGTGTAAACGAAACAGACCCTCTGACTCAAGTCCTCACTGGTTCCTTTAAATTGGAGTCCTGTGCTTCTCAATGGGAATAGACTCCCCCTATCACCTCCATCAACTGGGATTCATCCGGGTGCTCTGATTTCCTTCCACAGTCCAAAGCTGTGCACGTTAGGGTGGATTGGCCATGCTAAATTGTCCCACGGTGTTCAGGAATGTGTAGGTTAGGGTGGATTGTCCGTGCTAAATTGTCCCACGGTGTTCAGGAATGTGTAGGTTAGGGTGGATTGGCCGTGCTAAATTGTCCCACAGTGTTCAGGGATGTGGAGGTTAGGGTGGATTGGCCGTGCTAAATTGTCGCATAGTGTTCAGGGATGTGTAGGTTAGGGTGGGATTGGCCGTGCTAAATTGTCCCATAGTGTTCAGGGATGTGTAGGTTAGGGTGGATTGGCCGTGCTAAATTGTCCCATAGTGTTCAGGGATGTGTAGGTTAGGGTGGATTGGCCGTGCTAAATTGTCCCATAGTGTTCAGGGATGTGTAGGTTAGGGTGGATTGGCCGTGCTAAATTGTCCCATAGTGTTCAGGGATGTGCAGGTTAGTCAGGGGTAAATGTAGAGCGATAGGGTAGCGGAATGGGTCTAGGTGGGTTCCTCTTCGGAGGGTTGGTGTGGACTTGTTGGGCCGAATGGCCTGTTTCCACACTGGAGGACCTTCCTCTCCACATTCCATGGAGGAACAGTCCCAGAGTGACAAGCCCAGCCAGAGTCCGTACAGAGGGGAAACAGGCCATTCGGCCCATCAGGTCCACGCTGGCCCTTTGAAGAGCGCCCCAACCCTACCCCAACCCCTGCCTTTCCCATGGCTAATCCAGCCTAACCTGCACATCCTTGGACTGTGGGAGGAAACCGGAGCAAACCCGCGCAGACACGGGGAGAACGTACAAATCCCACACAGACAGTCGCCCGCTGCTGGGATCGAACCCGGGTCCCCGGGGCTGTGAGGCAGCTGTGCTAACCACCGGGCCACCCCTGTGAATCTTTCCCCGTGGCCTCACTAGAAACCATCACCGAATTCTGCCCGAAACTGGGGCTTCCCGAGAGAGCGAGACACTGTACTCCCAGACGAGAGGCAGCCGGCGTTACGTAGGTGAAGGTTGTGGAATCCTTCCCCCCCCACACCCTCGTTGTAAAGCCTGGCGTTCTGAAACTGACGGAGGCTGTTCCCCCACTTCCCCCTGCTATCCCCGCTCTTTGGTGGACCCGGGATGTTCCCTGTGGAATCACACCCCTTTCAGTTTGCAATACCTCCCCCCCACCCCCCACCCCCCCGACGCCCTTCCGAACGGAGACCAGAACGTGCTTCACGTCGGTGTGTTGGCACATGCCAACAACAACTTGGACCTCGGCGGCGCCTCCAAACCCGTCAAACCGCCTCGCAAGGGGCCGGCGAAATCAAAATCCGACACTCGCGAGGGGGAGCAGAGGCAGAGGGCGAGAGGTTGTGGGCCGGGTGCTGGCAGGTGGGACTGGACTGGGTTGGGATATCTGGGTCAGCACGGATCAGACGGGCCGAAGGGTCGGTTTCCGTGCTGCACATCCATCAGTCCGATTCCAAGGAAAGGAAGGAAGGAGAGTCAAGAGGGATGGAGGGACTGGGAGAGGGGTGGGAGCACGAGTGGAGGGAATTCCAGAGTTTGGGAACTCCCTGCAGCCAGCAATGATTAAAAACTGGGAATGGGGGGGTCGCTCCAGAGAGCGGATCATTCTTAATTCCTGCCCCTCTCACTGGTCTTTGTATCACAGTCACAGTCCTCCCTCTCTCTCTCTCTCTCTCCATCTTCCTCTCTTGCTCTCTCTCTCTCTCTCTCCATCTCTCTCTGTCTCACTCTTGCACTCTCTTCCCCCTCCCACTCTCTCTCTCTGTCCACCGCTCACTCTCTCTCACACACATCCCCTCTCTCCCCTCTATTCCTCCCACTTCCTCTGTGTCCCCCTCTATCTCTCTCCCTTGCTCTCCCTCCCTCTCTTTCCTCCCTCCCTTACATACATACACTGTCTCTCTTTCTCTCTCTCCCACTCTCTCATATACACTTATTCTCTCTGTCTCACTATCTTTCTCACACACTCTGTCTCACACTCTCTGTCTCCTCCCCCTCACACCCTCTCTCTCTCTCTCATACACACACTCACTCTCTCTGTCTCTCACTCACTATCTCTCACTGTCTCTCTCTCCCTCTCTCTCCCTCCACTCACATAAACACACACACACACACACCTGCGCGCGCACACACAAATAAACATACACACACCCACACACATACACATGTGAACACACACATACACACGCACACGCACACACACACGCACACACACACACACCCACACACACCCAAGCACACATACATGCACATATATACAAATAAACACACATGCACACACACACATATACGCACTCGCACACTTTCTCACACAAACACACACACGCACATGCGTACACGCACACACACACTCACTCATATGTGCACACGCACCCCCACCCCCACACACACTCTCACCCCCACACCCCCATGACCTGGTCTGGTGTTCCTCTCTCCCCCACTAGGTGTGGATGTCACATGGCTGTGCCAACATGGTGGGCAATGTGTCGATGCGGGAAACTCCCACTACTGCCAGTGCCAGGCGGGCTTCGAGGGGAGTTACTGTGAGACGGAGACGGACGAGTGCCATCCTGACCCCTGCCAGAACGGAGCCACCTGCCGGGATCTGGTGGCCAAGTATTCCTGCCAGGTACCCACTCACCATCAACCCTGACCTTTTCCCTCACCCCACCCCCCTACCCCTGTCCCACCCAACCCCAGGCAGCTCCGACCCACCGCCCTCACGGATCAAACCAAAACATCGGTGCGTTTCAGTCCTGCCAGATTAAACACAGGGGAAATGGAGTAGGTCATTCGGCCCTTCCACCTCTCATGCTGTCACACGCAGCATGGAAACAGATCCTTCGGCCTAGCCAGTCTGCGCCGAACAAAGTTAGTCCCGCCTGCCTGCTCCTGACCTATATCCCTCCAAACATCTCCTGTTCATGCACTCATCCAAATGTCTTTGGAACGATTTTGGAGAAGATTTGTAGCTCAGGTTGAGGTTCTGGATGTAGGTTTGCTCACTGAGCTGGAAGGTTCGTTTTCAGACGTTTCGCCACCATATGCGGGAACATCATCAGTGAGCCTCCGGTGAGGCGCTGGTGTTAGTGGCCCACTTTCTCTTTCAGGGTCTTGGTCTGTTGTGGTGGGTGATATCATTTCCAGTTCTGTTTCTCAGGGGTCCGAATCGATGGGTTTATCAGCGAAGTCCCTGGGACAGGCTAAACAGAGATACGCGCGGGAATTCCTGGAGGCCTGGCATTCAAACAGGAACTCGGTCAAGGAACCCATCAATTCACTAACCTCTGAGAAACAGAGCCATAATGGTATTACCTGCCACTACAGACTGAGACACTTAAATAGAAAGCGGGACATAACACCAGCGCTTCACCAGAGGCTCACTGATGACGTTACCTCTTATGGTGGCGAAACGTCTGTAAACAAACCTTCCACCTCAGCGAGCAAACTTCCAACCAGTCTTTGAAACGTCGCTACTGTGGCATTAGCCACCACCTCCTCAGGGAGTCCGTTCCACAAGAGAAATGCCCTCTGTGTAAACAAAATCACATTTGCCCCTCGTCTCTTTTCGAAATCTCTCTCCTCTGGTCTTACAAGTGCCTGCCCGACATTTACACTCAGTATCCCGCTTTCTCCCCCCCACACCCCTTGGTCACTTTAACCACAACAGCCCCACCCAGCTCCCTCTTGAATATATCTAACCGACTGGCCCCAGTGGCTGTGCCAGGACCCCTGGGCGGCAATATCGGGGGCTTTCTCTGCCAATGGATTCCCCGGGATCTCTGGGTGAAGACATTTATCCTCATCTCTACCTTCAATGGCCCTCCCCCACATCCCTACACCGCCATGACCCCCTGGCTCTGACCTCTCCCCTCCAGGTCACCGGGAACGTCCCTCTTGCCTTTACCCCCGTCTAGTCCTGTCTCAACTTTAGATGTTTCTAAGAGATCTACCCCCTCCACCCCTCCCAAAACCTTCTGAACTCCAGCGAATGTGGTCCGAACCCCATCCAGTACCTCTTCAGCACCCCCCATCCCTGTGCTTAACCGTCCTCCTTACAACGTAACTCCTTCACCAGGGCTTCGGACGTCTGTCCTGAAATGCGGCTCCTTATTCGCCAAACCTCCCCAGACAGGAGAAATGTTTCAGAGGTGCTATACGAATGCAACCCGCCCGCTGCCCGAATAGTTGGGCCACGTCGCCATCGGGTGGTGTAAGTGTGACACTGCATCATAGTGTTGGAGTATCTTTCCCCTCCCCCACCCTCCCCACCCCACAGTGTACAGTGTCTGTCCCACTCCCAATCATCCCAGATTTCCAGTGTTGCATAACCCGAGACTCCAAAGGTTAAAATTGTACGGCACCATTTAGTCTCGATAAGAGGGAGAGGGTTTATATTTGGGTTGTGTTTCCACCCACCCTGTAGCAGCTACGACAGTGCGATAGCTCAACCAATACAGGAGCTTAGAAAATGGCAACTATAGAGGCCATTCAACCCTGTTCCATGTTCAGTATGACCATGGCTGGTCACCCACCTGTGTACCACCTACCTGCGTTCACCCCCCTCCTGCTGCTGGGTCACACCAGTCCCTAAGAATTACACCTGCAGATATTTTACAAGTTTATGATGTGAACTGTTTTCTGTGTTAGAGAATTCCACGGTCTCTCCAGGGTCAGGGTGAAGCCATTTCTCCTCAGCTCAGTCCTCAATGAGCCCCTGCTGCTGCATTCCCTGGTCTCCGGGAGCATCCTTTACCCTATCTCCTGCCGTTCGAATCTTGTAGGTTACTGTGAGATCTTCCATCCCCCTCTCTCTCTCCGAAACACCAGTGAACATCGTCCTGACCGATCATTCTCCCCTTCACACATCTCCCCCAGCAGCCCAGGGAACAGACCGAGAAAGCAGCATTCCGCACTCCCTCCATCATCCAAACATCCATCCTGAGGTACAGACACCAAACCTGCACACACTCTCTCACACACACACACACTCATACTCACACTCACATATACACACACTCTCTCACACACACACACACTCACATACTCACACTCACACACACACACACACACACACACACACACACACTCATACTCACACTCACACACACACACACTCTCTCACTCACACTCACACTCACATACTCACACACACACACACACACACACACTCTCTCTCTCTCTCACTCACACTCACATACACACACATACATACACACACTCACATACACACACTCTCACACACACACACACACACATACATACACACACACATGCACATTGACATTCACATACATACGCTCTCTCTCACACACTCTCACATGCACACACACATACACTCACACACACAGACACTTACACTCTCTCACACACACATACACACTCTCACAGACTCTCTCACACACACACTCACACACACAACACACACAGACATACACTCACACGCACACATACACATACACTCTCACACACACACATACACTCTCACTCACACAAACTCTCTCTCACACACACACACAGACATACATACTCTTACACACACACTCACTCTGTCACACACATCTTTCACACACACATACACTTTCACAAACACATGTACTCTCACACAAATACACACTTTCACACACACATATTCACACTCACACACTGACACTTACACACATACACACTCTCTCTCCCACACACACATATTCACACTCACACTCACACACTAACACATACACACAGACATACACACTCACACACACATTCATTCTGTCTCACTCTCTCACACACTAACACATACATATTCACACAAACACTCTCAGACACACATGAACACTCACACACAAATACACACATTGACACTCACATGCACAGATATGCATACACACACATGAAGACTCACGTATGCATGCATACCCTCTCAGACACTACACATGTGCACACACACACTCCACATACATGTAGTCTCTCTCTCACACAGACACACACACACACACACACAGACACACACACACACACAGAGACACACACAGACACACACACACACACACACAGACACATGCATGATCAGAGTATGTTGTGCTGGGAGTTGCTGTTGCAGTAACACCTCACTGAAGGGGACAGCTGCCACGTTGGGACTAACTACAGTCCGACCTTGGTAATGTCACCTTGACCGTTTGCTCAGTCAGTCCCAATGCTGTCTGAGCCCTACCATCCCGTGGCCCTGCCGTGGGCCCTTGGTCCTGGTGAGTTGCGGTCCTCAGCAGGACGACCTGCTGTCCTTCATCCCGGTCATGTCGACACTCCCCTCTCCCCTCCCCACCAGCCACCCTCCCTCCTATACCGAGCCCCGAGCCCCCTCCAGCCTTGTGTGAGAGCAGTCTCCTGTGGGGCTTTGGGGTGGTGTGGGTTTGTATGGGTCACGATCAGCCTGTGGGAGTGGGGGTGGGAGCCGGGGATCGCCGTGGGAACTTGGAGAGCGGGTTAGACAGGACCCTGTCAGCCTTCAGTCTTGGGATGTCAGAGGGCTGGGTGGATGGGGAATGGGAGAGGTGGGGTGGGGGGGATATACACAGTCACCATTGAAGCTCTCTCTCTCTCTGTGCCTCCGTTCTCAGTGTATGCCGGGTTTCTCCGGGACAAACTGCTCCGAGGAGATCGATGAGTGTCAGTCCCAGCCCTGTCACAACGGTGGGAGCTGCATCGATCTGATTGACAGCTTTAAATGTTCCTGTCCGTACGGTACCCAGGGTAAGCAATGGGTCACCGGGGGGAAGGGGCAGGGTGGAGGGAGGCAGGGGGACACCCGGGACACCGGGAACACTGCAGGGACCTCAGCTATCCACACTCCCCACACAGTCCCGGCACACACTCACACTCACACTCACACACTCACACACACACACTCACACACACACACACACTCTCACACACACACTAACACACACTCACACTCACATATACACACACTCACACACACACACACTCACTCTCACACGCACACTCAAACACACTCACACACTCACACACACACTCAAACACTCACACACACACTCTCTCACTCACACTCACTCACACAAACTACACTCACATACACTCACTACCACACTCACACACACTCACACTCTCACACACACACACATACACACACACATTCACACTCAAACTCTCACACACACACTCACAAAAACACACACACACTCATGCACACTCACACTCACATGCACATACGCACACGTGCACACACACACACACACATTCACACTCACACACACACACAAACACTCACGCGGACACACACACTCTCACGCACACACTCACACTCACTCACACAAACTCACACACACACTCACACAAACTCACACGCACACACACTCTCACACACTCACTACCACACTCACTCTCACATACACATACGCACACACACTCACACTCTCACACACACACTCACACATACTCACACACACATGCGCATACACAGTCCCACACACACTCATGCACACACACACTCACACTCTCGCACACTCATCCCACACTCACACACACTCATTCACATACACTCACACACTCTCACACTCACAATTACACACACTCACACACGTACACTCACACACTCTCACACTGACTCACACTCATACTCTCACATACACACACACTCACACTCACACACTCTTACACTCACACACACTCTCTCTCACACACACTCTCTCAGATACTCACATTCACACACTCACTCACACTTACACACACACACTCAAACACCCTCACACACACACTCAAACACTCACACACATTACTCACACTCACATGCACTCACGCTCACACACATTCACACTCACACTCACATACATACACTCACACACTCTCACAAACTCACACTCTCTCACACACACACACTCACGCTCACTCACACACATCACTCACACTCTCACACATACACATGTACACTCACACACACTCAAACAAACTCACTCACTACACACACTCACTCACACTCACACTCTCAAACACACTCACACACACCTACATTCACACACACTCACACACACACTCCCACACACTCCCACACACACTCACACTCACACACACCCATACTCTCACACACAAGCACACTCACACACACACTCACACACACACACACTCTCTCACTCACACGCACACACTCACATACACACAGTCACACACACAGACACAATCACACATAAACCCACACTCACACATACACACACACTCACGCTCGCTCACACGGACATTCACGCAAACACTCACACACGCTCATACTCACACTCACATGCACACTTACACACACACTCACAAACACATACACACACTCACACATTCACACACACATGCACACTCACACTCACACATACACACATGCACATTCACGCTCACTCACACACATCACACACACACATACTCACACAGACTCACCCATTCACACACTCACACTCACACTCAGTCACACACTCTCACTCACACACACTCACACTCACATACAATCACTCACACACACTCACTCACCCTCACAAACACACACTCACTCATACTCACGCACACACACTCTCACACACACACTCACACACACATTCAAACACGCACACTCACACTCACACACACACAGTCACTCACACTCATACACACACTCACACAAGCTCACACACACACGCACTCACACTCACTCACAGACTCACACACTCACACACACTCACACAGTCACACACTCAGACCCACGCTCACACTCACACACTCAAACACTCAAATACACACTCTCACTCACATACAATCACTCACACACACACTCACGCACTCAAACACACTCACACACACACTCACACTCTCACATGAACACACAAACACTCACACTCTCACACAGACACACACACTCACACACAGTCACACACACTCACATACATTCACTCACACGCACAGTCACACACTCAGACACATGCTCACATTCACTCACATTCAAACACTCACACACTCACACTCACACACACACACTCACCCACTTACACACACTCACATACAATCACTCACACACACTCATACACTCAAACTCACACACACTCAAACACACTCACACACTCTCACACACTCTCACATACATACTCACATACACACACTCACACTCACACACTCACACACACTCTTACACTCACTCTCACACACACACTCACATAGACACACTCACACACACATGCACAATCACACACAAACTCACACTCACACATACACACACACACTTACGCTCACTCACACACACACTCACTCTCACTCATACAGTCAGACTCACACGCACACACACTCACTTGCACACTCACAATCACACACATACAGTCACAGTAACACTCACACACATACTCACACACACCCACACATACTCACACTCACCCACACACTCTCACACGCACACACACTCTCACACGTGAACAGTCACACATGCGAACACTCACACATATACACTCACTCAAACACGCACATCCATGCTCACACTTACTCACTCAAACTCACATACACATACACACACACTCACACTCACACTCATACACACACTCACACATATTCACACTCACTCTCGCACACTCACTCATGCGCAAAAGCACACTCACACGCACACATACTCACTCACACTCACACACACTCTCCCACACACTCACACACATACACTCACACACACGCACACACATATTCACTCACACTCACACACACTCTTTCACACACACTCACACGCACACACGCTCACACACGCGAACACACACAGTCACACACTCACACACACTCACACGGACACACTCACATGCACTTACACACTCACTCACACTCATACACACACACTCATACACAAACACACTCTCTCACACACACACTCACACACACTCTCACTCACACTCACACTCACACACACTCTCACTCACAAGCACACACACACTCACATAGACACACTCACACACACATACACAATCACACACAAATTCACACTCACACATACACACACACCCACACACACTCACACTCACTCACACACACACTCACGCTCACTCATACAGTCAGACTCACAATCACACACACTCACTTGCACACTCACAATCACACACATACAGTCACAGTCACACACACATACTCACACTCACCCACACACTCTCACATGCACACACTCTCACACGCGAACACTCACACACGTGAACTCTCAAACACATACACTCACACAAACACGCACATTCATGCTCACACTCACTCACACTCACATACACACACACTCACACTCATACACACGCTCACACATATTCACACTCACTCTTGCACATGCACTCACAAACACACACTCACTCATGCGCAAAAACACACTCACACTCACACACACTCTCCCACACTCTCACACACACACACTCACACGGACACACTCTCACAAACATACTCACACACTAACACACACACACTCTCACTCTCACACAGTCTGTCTCACACACACTCACTCACACACATACTCACTCTCACACATACTCACACACAGTCACTCACAAACACACACTCTCTCTCTTACACAAACACTCACATACACACACACACACACTCACACTCTCTCAGACACACACTCACACACACATGTACACTCACACACAATCTCACACTCACACACGCACACTGACACACACTCTCACACACACACTCTCACACACTCTCTCACACACTCACACACACACTCTCACACACTCACACACAATCTCTCTCTGTCACACACACTCTCACTCACATACACACTCACACTCACACACTCTCACACACAAACACACACACACTCACATAGACACACACACACACATATGCACAATCACACACAAACTCACACTCACACATACACACACACACCCACACACACTCATGCTCACTCACCCACACACTCTCACACGCACACACACTCTCACACGCGAACAGTCACACACGCGAACACTCACACACATACACTCACTCAAACACGCACATTCATGCTCACACTCACTCACTCACACTCACATACACACACACACTCACACTCATACACACACTCACACATATTCACACTCACTCTCGCACACACACTCACAAACACACACTCACTCATGCGCAAAAACACACTCACACGCACACATACTCACTCACACTCACACACACTCTCCCACACACTCACACACATACACTCACGCACACACATATTCACTCACACCCACACACACTCTCTCACACACACTCACACGCACACACGCTCACACACGCGAACACACACACACACAGTCACACACACACACACTCACTCACACGGACACACTCACATGCACTTACACACTCACTCACACTCATACACACACACACTCATATACAAACACACTCTCACACACACACTCTCACTCACACTCACACTCACACACACTCTCACTCACAAGCACACACACACTCACATAGACCCACACACACACATGCACAATCAAACACAAACTCACACTCACACATACACACACACACCCACACACACTCGC
>NC_083435.1:15111230-15116230 GCF_020745735.1 Hemiscyllium ocellatum
CCTCCCTCCCCTCACACCCCCCCACACCGCTCAGTAACCCCCCGTCCGGCCCCTCACACCCCCCACACCGCTCAGTAAACCCCCCTCCCTCCCTCCCCTCACACCCCCCACACCGCTCAGTAACCCCCCCTCCCTCTCTCCCCTCACACCCCCCACACAGCTCAGTAACCCCCCTCCCTCTCTCCCCTCACACCCCCGACACAGCTCAGTAACCCCCCCCTCCCTCCGGCCCCTCACACCCCCCACACCGCTCAGTAACCCCCCTCCCTCCCTCCCCTCACACCCCCCACACCGCTCAGTAACCCCCCTCCCTCCCCTCACACCCCCCACACCGCTCAGTAACCCCCCTCCCTCTCTCCCCTCACACCCCCCACACAGCTCAGTAACCCCCCCTCCCTCCCTCCCCTCACACCCCCCACACCGCTCAGTAACCCCCCTCCCTCCCCTCACACCCCCCACACCGCTCAGTAACCCCCCCTCCCTCCCTCCCCTCACACACCCCACACCGCTCAGTACCCCCCCCTCACACTCCCCACACCGCTCAGTGACCCCCCCCTCCCTCCCTCCCCTCACACCCCCCACACCTCTCAGTAACCCCCCCCTCCCTCCCCTCCCCTCACACCCCCCACACCGCTCAGTGACCCCCCTCCCTCCGGCCCCTCACACCCCCCACACCGCTCAGTAACCCCCCCTCCCTCCTCTCACACCCCCCCACACCGCTCAGTAACCCCCCCTCCCTCTCTCCCCTCACACCCCCCACACCGCTCAGTAACCCCCCCTCCCTCCCTCCCCTCACACCCCCCACACCGCTCAGTAACCCCCCCTCCCTCCGGCCCCTCACACCCCCCACACCGCTCAGTAACCCCCCCTCCCTCCCCTCACACCCCCCACACCGCTCAGTAACCCCCCCTCCCTCCCTCCCCTCACACCCCCCACACCGCTCAGTACCCCCCCTCACACTCCCCACACCGCTCAGTGACCCCCCCCTCCCTCCCTCCCCTCACACCCCCCACACCTCTCAGTAACCCCCCCCTCCCTCCCCTCCCCTCACACCCCCCACACCGCTCAGTGACCCCCCTCCCTCCGGCCCCTCACACCCCCCACACCGCTCAGTAACCCCCCCTCCCTCCTCTCACACCCCCCACACCGCTCAGTAACCCCCCCTCCCTCTCTCCCCTCACACCCCCCACACCGCTCAGTAACCCCCCCTCCCTCTCTCCCCTCACACCCCCCCACACCGCACAGTAACCCCCCCCTCCCTCCGGCCCCTCACACCCCCCACACCGCTCAGTAACCCCCCCTCCCTCCCCTCACACCCCCCACACCGCTCAGTAACCCCCCTCCCTCTCTCCCCTCACACCCCCCACACCGCTCAGTAACCCCCCCTCCCTCCCCTCACACCCCCCACACCGCTCAGTAACCCCCCCTCCCTCCCTCCCCTCACACCCCCCACACCGCTCAGTACCCCCCCTCACACTCCCCACACCGCTCAGTGACCCCCCCTCCCTCCCTCCCCTCACACCCCCCACACCGCTCAGTAACCCCCCCCCTCCCTCCCCTCCCCTCACACCCCCCACACCGCTCAGTGACCCCCCTCCCTCCGGCCCCTCACACCCCCCACACCGCTCAGTAACCCCCCCTCCCTCCTCTCACACCCCCCACACCGCTCAGTAACCCCCCCTCCCTCCCTCCCCCACACCCCCCACACCGCTCAGTAACCCCCCCTCCTCCCTCCGGCCCCTCACACCCCCCACACCGCTCAGTAACCCCCCCTCCCTCCCTCCCCTCACACCCCCCACACTGCTCAGTAACCCCCCCTCCCTCCCTCCCCTCACACCCCCCACACCGCTCAGTAACCCCCCCTCCCCTCACACCCCCCACACCGCTCAGTAACCCCCCCTCCCTCGCTCCCCTCACACCGCTCAGTAACCCCCCTCCCTCCCTCCCCTCACACCCCCCACACCGCTCAGTAACCCCCCCTCCCTCCGGCCCCTCACACCCCCCACACCGCTCAGTAACCCCCCCTCCCTCCCCTCACACCCCCCCCACACCGCTCAGTAACCCCCCCCTCCCTCCCCTCACACCCCCCACACCGCTCAGTAACCCCCCCTCCCTCCCCTCACACCCCCCACACGGCTCAGTAACCCCCCCCTCCTCTCACAACCCCCCCCAACCCCCAGTGACCCCCCTCCCTCCGGCCCCTCACACCCCCCACACCACTCAGTAAGCACCCCCCCCTCCGGCCCCTCACACCCCCCCACACCGCTCAGTAACCCCCCCTCCATCCCTCCCCTCACACCCCCCACACCGCTCAGTAACCCCCCCCCCTCCCTCCGGCCCCTCACACCCCCCACACCGCTCAGTAACCCCCCCCCCTCCCTCCCCTCACACCCCCCACACCGCTCAGTAACCCCCCCTCCCTCCCTTCTCTCACACCCCCCACACCGCTCAGTTCCCCCTCACCCCACGTACATTGGCCAGTCCCCCCTCCCCCTCCCCCTACACCGGTCAGTTCCCCCTCTGGCCCTCCCTCCCCCTGCCCCTCGGTACACCGAGATCCCTCAGGGTGACCCCATCGCCCTGTGACCGTGCCAACACACTGAAGCCTGAGCCGTTTCCCCTGCTCCTTCTGGGCGTAGTGTGTTCAATCTGGGCTGTCACCTTGCTGTTGTCTGAGACCATGCTGGGAGTGGTGTTCACAGTACTGGGCGCTATAGCAAGGCTGTGGAAGGGGTAGCCCGGGACGTTGCCTGGAATTGGAGCGGATTCGCCACACGGAGAGGCTGGACAAACTTGGCTTGTTTTTGTCAGAGACAGGGGATTTAAGAGAGGTGTCGATAAACTGGGGAGTTAGTGTCTCTCTCTCTCCCAGGACAGAAAATCTGGGGGGGGGGGAGGGCAGAGCTTGGGAAGGGGGAAGCTTTCTTTTAATAAATATTTTTATTGAAAAAGCTTTTTGAAATCTTTTACGAAAACATTTTTATTTTTTAAAAAAACCCATCAAAACAGCAATCAGTCGTCACAAACAAGAGGCTATAACATAGTGCCTTCGTTAATAAATAACCCACTATCCGAACAAAACAAACATATCTACTTCACTAAACTACAAGCATACTGAATAAATACTAGCTTCAATTACATTTCAGTTACTTAAGTTAAATGACACCTTACTACGAGAAGGGGAAAGTTTAACGGTGGCTCAGTGGTTAGCACTGTACCAGGGGCCTGGGTTCGATCCCAGCCTCGGGACACTGTCTGTGTGTGGAGTTTGCACATTCTCCCCCCCCCCCCCCCCCCGTGTCTGCGTGGGTTCCCTCCCACAGTCACAAAGATGTGCAGGGTCAGGGTGAATTGCCCGTCGTGTGAGGTGCATTAGTCAGAGGGGAAATGGGTCTGGGAGGGTCGGTGTGGACTGGTTCTGC
Source organism: Hemiscyllium ocellatum (assembly GCF_020745735.1). Lineage (NCBI taxonomy): Eukaryota > Metazoa > Chordata > Chondrichthyes > Orectolobiformes > Hemiscylliidae > Hemiscyllium > Hemiscyllium ocellatum. Next base: position 15,114,653 of record NC_083435.1, read on the forward strand.
CAAAGGGCCTGTTCCCCACACTGTAGGGGAACCTAATCTCAGATGGGCGAGGCAGGCAGGTTTTTATTGTGAACGGAGGGCGGGCGGTGCCTGGAACACACTGTCAGGGAGGGGGTCAGGGACATCTTGGCAGTCACTTGAACCAGGCAGGAGATAGAGGAATACCGAGCTTGGGCATGGGCAGGTGGGATTGGTTCAGTATGGAATTGTATTGGCACAGACACGGTGAACTGGTCTCCGTATCTGAGCTCGGGAGTTTAGAAGGGTGAAGGGGATCTCATCGAAACTTATCAAACTCTAACAGGATGGGGATTGTTAGGGCCATTTCAGAGGGAGATTCCCAGGGTCTAGAATCACGGATGGTTTGGACCAGGTAAGGACAGCAGATTCCTTTCCCGAAACGACATTCATGAACAAGATAGATTTTTAACAACGTGTTACATAGAGTCATAGAGATGGACAGCACGGAAACAGACCCTTCGGTCCAACCCGTCCATGCTGACCCAGATATCCCAACCCAACCTCGTCCCACCTGCCAGCACCCGGCCCATATCCCTCCAAACCCTTCCTATTCATATACCCATCCAGATGCCTCTTAAATGTTGCAATTGTACCAGCCTCCACCACATCCTTTGCCTATTTACCCTATCCAAGCCCCTCCATGATTTTGTAAACCTCTTTAAGGTCACCCCTCAGCCTCCGACGCTCCAGGGAAAACAGTCCCAGCCTGTTCGGCCTCTCCCTGTAGCTCAGACCCTCCAACCCTGGCAACATCCTTGTAAATCTTTTCCGAACCCTATCACCTTTCACAACACCTTTCTGTTGATCACAATGTGTACGGTTTTTATTACAATTCTACCCCCGGTTCTGGTGGGATTTTAACCCATGCTGTGATTGGTTCAGCTGATCGTTCTACTTGAGACCTCACCCCTCTCTCCTCCCCCTCTCTCTCCTCCCCCTCTCTCTCCGCCCCTCTCTCTCCCCCTCTCTCTCCTTCCCCTCTCTCTCCTTCCCCTCTCTCCTCACCCCCTCTCTCCCTCCCTCTCTCCTCCCCCCCCTCTCTCTCCACCCCTCTCTTCTCACCCCTCTCTCCCTCCCTCTCTCCTCCCCCTCTCTCTCCTCCCCATCTCTCCTCCCCCTCTCTCTCCTTCCCCTCTCTCCTCACCCCTCTCTCCCTCCCTCTCTCCTCCCCCTCTCTCTCCGCCCCTCTCTTCTCACCCCTCTCTCCTCCCCCTCTCTCTCCTTCCCCTCTCTCCTCCCCCTCTCTCTCCCCTCTCCTCTCCCTCTCCTTCTCCTCTCCCTCTCTCCCTCCCCCCTCCCCCCTCTCTCCCCGTCTCTCCCTCCCCCCTCTCCCTCCCCCTCTGTCTCCCCTCCCTCTCTCTTTCCCCCCCTCTCCCCCCCACCCCTCTATCCCCCCTCTCCCTCTCCCCCCTCTCTCCCCCCCTCTCTCTCTCCCCCCTCTCTCCCTCCCCCCCTCTCTCCCTCCACCCTCTCTCACTCCCCCTATCTTTCTCCCTCTCTCTCTCTCTCCCTACCCCTCTCTCTCCCTCCCCCCCCCTCTCCCTCCCCCCCTCTCTC